>NC_082662.1:186848563-187152391 GCF_025265405.1 Mesoplodon densirostris | reverse complement strand
CGCTTCTCCAAGTCGTACCTTCATTACATTATCTTCTTTGAACCAAGTGAGTTGAATTTTCTTTCCTGCCAGAAGGCTGACTGATGCAGAATCTCTGCCCCTTGTAGACACTTAGGATTTAGGCTGATGGAGACTCATCTTCACACACATGCATCTAAGATCCTTATGGCACAGGGAGAGGGTATAAATATTAATTCACTAGGTCTTACATCTCCTTCCTGCAATTGACTTCTGCTCATGTTTAACTGGTCAAGCTATATCATATTTCCACATCACTCTTCAAATGGAGCAGAAAAGTACAGTGTTACTATTTTCTTGGAGAAGAAAGGGAACTAGAACACATATTACCCTGTTATGACTACAAAGCAAAGCATAAGTAAGGGCATTGGAATGTGAAAGTACATAGACTGTTGGAGGTTGTTGATCTAGTGTGAGATGAGCTTGACACATATTCTAGGATTCAATGGAAACACCTGTGAGGTCAGCTCAGTGAGGACTCTACGTGTCATGCAAAATTTGTATGGTGTCCTTTTCTTAGAATTGAAAAGGAGACATAGGAAAAGAAATCTGGGAAGGAGAAGACAGGAGCATATCTATATTTTGGAATATCATAATTTAATCATTCTATCCTGCTCATAGCTTCTTTAACTAAGGGAGATTATATAAACTGTTTTCAAATAAATTTGAAATATCCTGAGCTCATTATTTCAGCATCTGGAATGTAGAGTCAACCAAGATAACAAATTGTATGATTTCTCTATTAGGCAGAGGCTTCTACAGCATGAATCAAGGAAATTAGAAGGATCAAGTTACTAGTTTATTAAATTAGCACTGACATTATCACAGTCTCAGAGGAAAAAAAATAACAAGATTGTTTGCAATAGAAAACGTTTTGTAAAATAGCCCTTAATCAGAATAATCATTTGGAAATATTCTAGCAAAAATGTATATGTAAAGCAGCACTGCACCTCAGACTTGAAATTTTCCAAATAATTAATAGCAAGTAAAAATTTTATATAAATCCATGGAAATAAAATTGGAGTGGCCAAAACATTACTGAAGAATTCTGAGATAAGGACAGTAAATTCATGAAGCACAAATAAAATGACATAAATACCTCTATGTTCTGAATGTAATTTAATTATTGACTCTCACATACATAGCTAGAGTATCATCAATCACCATAGATAATATTTTTTCTGAGCCATCAAAGCTAATTATAGTCAGAAATCTCACTCACTGAGACTAAACATTACACTACATTAAAAATCAATCTACTATGTGATGTCAGGAAGTTCTGTTGAGTGTAGTGATTTTTTTTATGAGCCTCAAAATTCTATGTTAATTACCTGAATATTTTACATAGATGTCTCAAATAGTCCTTGTAAGTAATAAAAACAGTGGTGATTTGTATTTCACCATTGCTAAGATAATTTTCAAATTAGAATATTGACAGAGGGGAATAAACTGAAATACAATAGGAAAATGCAGGAAAAAGGCAGAAGTAGAACTAAATGAACCATCTTTTCACTGAGGGCTTCTTCACTTTTCCCTAAAATATGTCCCACTGATTCTAAGGTTGTGTCTACACTATGCTAAAAGATATTTTAAGTTTCCAATAATTGAGTCTTCCCAAGTACTTGTATGAATCAATTCAAATCTGATACTTCATGTTCAAAGAATTTTAGAGACAAAAATTCTTAGGAGATTGGAGATTATGTAATTCACTATAAACACGGAAGCTGGAAAATAGGGTAAGTAGAAAGGTTTCACCATGAGTGGTATAGTTAGACCCTGTGTTTCCCAACTAGTTAAGAGAAATATTTTTACCAAATCACAAATAAACATTGAATGCTTACAATTATATTTATAACTAAAATAATTTCTCTCCACTTAAAACAGTAGTGTATCTATTCAACAAATGATATTACAGCAACTGGACATTCTCATGCAAGAAAATGAATATAGACACAAAACTTACACCCTTAACGAAACAACCCAAAGTAGATCATAGACCTAAATATGAAATGTAAAACCATTAAACTTCTAGAATATGAATAGGAGAAAATCAAGATGACCTTGGTTATGGCGATGACTTTTTAGATACAGCACCAAAGGCACAATCCATGGACTTCATTAAAATTAAAAATTTTGCAAAATTGTTGTTTCTGACAACACTAAACATATTCTTACCATTAAATCCTGCAATTGCACTGCTTGGTATTTATCCAAAGGAGATGAAAATGTATGTCCACACAAAAACCTGCACACAGATGTTTATAGTAACTTTATTCATAATAGCTAAAATTTGAAAGCAGCCAAGATGTCCTTCAGTAGGTGACTAGATAAATAAACTGTGGTATATCTAAACAATGGAATATTGTTCAGCACTAAAGGGAAATAAGCTATCAAGCTATAAAAAGACATGCATTTTAAGACATTTTAAAAAATTAAAATAACTACTGGGTATACAGAAACATACCTAAAATGAAAAAGGGTCTTTTATTTTCATACAGTAATAATGAAGTAAGAATTTTAGTTTAAGATCAGTTATACATTTAAAAGCCTTTACATTTTCCAAAAGAAATTAATGTATTACTATTGAACATTTTGTTAAAAATGCCACAGACAAGACTATGAGACTCTCTAAGTATTACTTCTATCATCTTACTAAAATCAGTAAAAATAAGTTTGCGTTAACACATTCCAGCTTCCTCTCTCTAGAAATAGAATGAGAAAAAAAGCAATAATAATAAGAGACAGTAGCTTCAAATCTTTTTTAAAAGTTATTCCCAACTGCACATCCATTATCAGTCATAGAAAATGTAGGGCTGCGGTAGAAGTCATGGTTTCCAGCACTCTGAAAAGCACATTATTTTAAAGATGGATCAATATAAAAGAAGAAAAATACTCAAATCATCTGAAGATGATGTAGTATTAAAAAGCTTTCGGGGAAAATGAGGCTGCAATTTGAACAAAATTATCTACTTACAAAGAAAGGAGGACATGAGTTATTGTCTAAGAGTTACCATAAAGACACTAAAAAGAAAAGAAATACACACACACACACACACATAATCCTTATATAACTAGTAACTTAAAATTAACAAATAATATGTCTTCGATTTACTTGTGATGAATAAACCTCACTTGAGTTAACAGAGGAAAGCATTTAAACATAAGAAACAGAAAAAGAGTTTCAACAGTTTTAAAATATACCTAGTTTATGTTGTAAAGAAACGCTATTGACAACAAAATGCTCCTAAAAGGAACTTTGGTAATAGAGTCCAGTTGAAAACCACTGTCTATTTACAAGGTAGACTTGGGGTGCTGCACTGAACAGTGTGCCCCCAAAATTCATGTCCATGCAGGATCTGTGAATGTGACCTTGTTTGCAAGGGTCTTTGCAGATGTGATTAGTTAAGATGAGGTCATACTGAATTAGCATGGGCCCTAAGTCTAATGGCAGGTGTCTTTATAAGAAGAGGGAAATTTGAACACAGAGATACAGACACAAACAAAGGCAAATAGGCCGTGTGATGTCAGAGACAGTGACTGGAGTGATACAGATAGAAATGTCAAGAATTGTCAGCAACAACCAGAAGCTGGGAGAGAGGCATAGAACAGATTGTCCCTAGAGCCTTCAGAAGAAGCATGGCTCTTCTGACACCTTAATTTCAGACTTCTAGGCTCCAGACCATGAGGGAATAAAATTTCTGTCATTTGTGGCATTTTGTTACAGCCACCTTAGAAATTAATATACTTGGGAAAAATTCAACCCAACAGTCATTTTTATTTTGATATATATCACGAAACTAAACCCTAACTAATGCGTTTCCCATTTTGCCTCCATCTCTGATTTTTTTTTTAAGCTAGCAAGTATTTGTTTCTTGCTTATACCTTCAAAATAAAAGTTATGATTTTGATGACATGATAGCTAAAATCTTTACTCATTATTCTGGTCCATATACATTTATTCATGACATCAAAATTCATTTATTGAGCATCTAATATATATTTTATTCTAAATCTCATCTTTGATTTCTCTAGTAGTCCAAACCTTCTCATTTGTGATAGAGTTTCAAAAATCACTTGGCTAAATGGATAATTTATTGAGTGTCCAAAGTATTTTCTTGAGTTAATAATTTTCAAAAATTGTATTACTCCATTTCAGAAGAGAATGACAGGACTTTTCAAGAAATTATCATTTATTATATAGGAAAGATTCCAAGTATTCTTCTGGATCATCTGCCGGTTCAGTTTCTAGTTGCAAAAAGGCACCACATGACATATTTAGCCACAGTCTTGGATGATTGCTGTTGGCATCAGAAAATTTCTGCTCACTAGGACCTATGGACCTGTGATTATTGCTACTACTTATCAACACCATCCTCTTAGAAAATTATCATCTTAGAAATATTTCGACTATCATGAATACTACTGTACAAGTACTAATTCTGTGAGTATTGATTGCTGTAAAAATGTAGCAAATGATCTGGAAATGATCTACCAGTCACAATCTGGACAATCACAAATCTAATTACAGAGTGCAACATTGAAAATATACTAGAGGAAAGGTATGGAACCCTGCAGAACACATTACTAACATGTATAACTTTGTTGTAGGAGATGGGGATGCTATTTGTATTTTACATATATATATAGTCTATATTTTCAGACTTATTACAATGAACATGTGATTCTTTTGCCATTTAAAACATAGATTTAAGAAATTGGAAAAGTTCTTTTTCAAAGAGAAGTTGTTCTTTTTAATCTTATGATTGCAGGCAAGTTTTCTATATTAAAGTCTTGAGAATTGCTTTTCTTCAGGAAATCTGTCTTTGCCTTCAACTGATGGGATGAATCCCACCCAGGCTATGGAGGATAAACTGCTTTACTCAAAGTCTCCTGATTTAGATGTGAAACACATCTTTAAGTAGACATTCACAGCAAGATCTAGATTATTGTTTGACTAAACAGTTGAACACTATATCCTAGAAGGCTGACATATAAAATTAACTGTCATGTTGAATTTCTAATCAGGAGAGTGGTAAGATGAGTCCTGTGTTTCAGAAGATATCTTTGGAGAATGGAAGGACATCGGAAAGAGAGCACGGATGAAGGTGAACATGTCACTAGGAGGAGGATGAATGAATAAAGATCAGAGATGATAGAGATAAACTGGGTTGTTCTTGTTTTGATGGAGAGGACTATCTGGATGGTTTGAAGGATGAAAAGCAGTAAGATTAACAAGGGTTGGTAAATGATTGTATATTGGATGTAGGGGGAAAAAAGGAAGACATAAAACTCTACCAGCCTCCCATAATTAATTGGATTTTAAAATAGAAGCTTTACTATTCTTTCACTTTAAAGCAAAGACAACCTATTGCTAATTCCCACTTATAATTATCTCCCAGAACTCTTAATCTGCAGTATTCATCCTCTTCTGAATAACATTCTTCTGAAGACTATTTTAGTTAATTTATTTCTCTTGGTTGTTATTTTTTTTATAACCAGGCTTCAGTTACTTTTACAGAGGTAAAATTTAAAATTGGCAGTGAGTTCCAGACGATTTATACAGGGCTTTGTAGCTCTGAAAGCCTTTCACATATATAAAACAGTAAAATATTCCTTTGTTATAAGGATATGATCCAGTTAAGTTTTACAAGTGATGCTTAGTGTAAGAAAAGTATAATACTCCAACATATTCCAAACAAGACAGGTAACTTTGGTAACATAGACAATGTAATAACTTGACAAGAAATAAGGGAAAAGTGATGAAAAGGACAGCTCGCTTTTTGTAAATAATTGCTTTTTCTCTAAAGAAAAATTAAAATAATACTTCTGACATGTCATTTTCTTGTTCTTATTACCAATCTCTTTAATAATTACTAAAAGAGAATTTTCATTCCCTGTCAGGCAAAATATAATTTAGCATCATAATGATTTCACCTCCTCAGCATCATTAGGCTACTTGATAGAGGATGTGATTAATGTCTGTGTAGAATCATTAACTGCAGGAGGTCTATTCCAAACAGTAGGAACAGAATCCTGTTCACTCATAGATAGAACTGTGATAATGTGCTTTTCATCTAGGAGTGGTGTGTGGATACTTAGAAATATGATTTCACTTGATCTAGAATAATATGGGATAACTCTCTGAGTTCAAAATGCTATTAGGTCAGCTAATACTGCAACCTGTAGTCACGTTATAGGAAATATATATTTGTCAATAATATTACTTGTTAAAACAATTATGATGAATGAAGCAAAAATTTTAAAAATTTTAAAAATATATATATAAAGCTAACTTCTTGAATGTAACTATGGTCATGTTAAAGAAGTGTTTTCACAATTTATTCATGTTTCCAGGCCAGAGAATTATAGTTTTGTTTTAAAAACTGTAACCATGCTAAAATTGTAGGAATAATACATCTTACATCTATTTAATATTAAACAGAGGTAAAGATATCTCTAAGAAGGTTAAAAATGAAGATTTAACCTATTCATAAAGACATATCAGGAGGTGAACAATTCAGTTCAGATAGTCGGTTCTTTTCTTTTACAAATATTCTAAGAATTGACATGAAACTTCTTTAGAGATCTAAATAATTTATTTAAGAACATTTCCTATTTGGTGTTTGGCGAAAAGACTGCAATTTTAAAACTGTAAGGTAAATGAACCCTGTGAATTGAATCCTGATAAACTAGTGTGGTTCTTCATCATTCACTCCTAAATAGGAAAGCACAATATTTAAGTCTTAGGATTATTACTCAGGTTTAAATAAGCAATTGCTGTCCACTCGGTTAGTCAAAGTCATTTAAAATCAAATAACACAATGGCAAATAGGAGTCTGTTGTAGGCAAAAATTGTTTTATCGTACAAAAACATTTGACATATATATTTAATATTACAGTGAGCTTGTGGAATGGCTATTTTAATTCCCATTTTATGACGGAGCAAAATTTGACAGGTAAGGCATCCCAATTAATATTACACAGCTCAGTGTGAAGACAAAGAAAACCTAAATCCAGGGTATTTTTTTCCAAATTTCATTTACTTCATATTAAGAAGAAATTTCAGTAAAGTTGACTTTACATCAACAAATACTCGAGGCATTTTTAGACCAAATTGTACTTGCAGGAGAAGAGATAGGACAGAGTCAGTGGCTTCCAACAGGGGAGACAGAGAGTTCAGTGAAAAATAAAATGTAAAAGTTACCATTAACAGGGAAAAAAGAAAAAATGTGAGAACTAGCTATAGAATTACTCTGATTGCTTGTGACTTTTGAAGTTAGACTTTAATTCAATAATTACAGGCTCATTTGAACAATTCTAATATTTAATATCCTATTTTAAATAAAATTTGTGATATTAAATAACTCCATTCTTTGATAAGCATCTGAAATTACTCTATAGGGACTGATTTGCTAATATGGATGCTAGTATCATCAGAGTTTGATGTATTTTGGGTTTCACCATCTTGTCCTTTCTGTTTTCCAGAATTTCCACTCTTCACTAGAATGGCTATGGTTACTGAAAAGTATTTTCAGGCAATTTATAAAAATCTTGTGAAGAGTTTTTAGGTGTGATATTTGGAGAAATGATTTTCACATAGTCATAATGGTAGTAAAATCCCTGTTCATTGAACTGATTCTACAGAAATTCTTTGATATTACTTTTCTAAAACTGTCACAATTTGGGGAGAAAATTGGGGAGTTGCTGTTACATCTGATTATTTGGAGACTAGATGTTGCTGTTAATACTGTGTTGCCAGAGTGAAATATCTATTCTATCTCTCCATAATTAGCTTTAAAAATGTTAGATATTTGGATATAATATCTAGGGCAGGGCATCTGATAACGTGAGCCTAAGTTCGGTGCAACTGTCTATCTCCAGGTGGGTGCTAAGAAATTAAGTATCTGAAATATTTGTCTCTCAACAAGCCCTGGATAGTGGGACATTTTCATGCATCTAAGTAGTAGTTCGCGTGATGGGCGTCTACAAAATTATCAGTTTTCTCTTGCTACACAGGAATAATAAGGTTTTGTTCATTTAAATGCCCAATTAAAAATTATACAAAGTAAGACCAAACTCTGTTCCAAAACAAGAATTTGTTTTTTTATTATAAGATAAATGTTGATTATAGAAAGTTTGAGAAATGTAGAAAATTATTTTAAAATGCAAAAATAAAAGGTACCAGATATTCAGGTTGATGTAATCTAATCACATGGGCTCTTTAAAAGCAAGGAGTTTCCTTTGGCTGGTAACAGAAGGAGAAATCAAAGAGATTGGTTGTGAGAAAATTTTGGCATGAGAGGATATTCCATTGTCAGCTTTTCAGATGGAAGAGGTAAGATGGGAAGGACCTGAGTGCTGGTCTTATGAGCAGAGAGGAACCCTCAGCCAACAGCCTGCAACAGAATGAGGACCTCAGGCTGTAGGAAACGAACAGCAAGGAATTGGATTTTGTTAAAAACCCAACTGAATTTGGAATCAGATACCTGCCCCCAACCCACAGATCCTCCACATAAGATGCTGGCCTGGTTCACACCTTCATTTTGGCCTTTTGAATCCCATAGAAAAGAAAACAGTTAAGTCCACCTAGACTTCTGACCTGTGGAGCATCAGATATTGAATAGGTGTTGTTATAAGCTGTTAAATTGGTGGTAATTTGTTATAGAGAAATAAATAGGAAATTAGCACAGGAGACTTCCTCTATTCAATGGTTCTCAAACTTTAACATCTCAGAATCACCTGTCTAACTTGTTAAAATACAGATTGCTGGGGCTTCCCTGGTGGCGCAGTGGTTGAGAGTCCATCTGCCGATGCAGGGGACACGGGTTCGTGCCCCGGTCTGGGAGGATCCCACATGCCGCTGAGCGGCTGGGCCTGTGAGCCATGGCCGCTGAGCCTGCGCGTCCGGAGCCTGTGCTCCGCAACAGGAGAGGCCACAGCAGTGTGAGACCCGCGTACCGCAAAAAACAAACAAACAAACAAACAAAAAAACAAACAAAAAAACCAGATTGCTGGGTTCTGTATCCTGAGTCTCTAATTCCATAGGTTTGAGGCAGGACCTGAGAAATTCCCTTTCCATTAAGTTCCCAGTGATGTTGATGCTGCTTATCTGGGGACCACATTTCGAGAACTATTGCTTTACTATAATACTCTTTGCCTCAGTTCACACCTCTCGGAAATTCCTTCCTAAGGAAAGAAAAATAACTTACCTGGTTGCAGAAACTGGTAGAAGGAATTGACCTTTCTAAAGCCGTTCTCTGCTCTCATTCCTGTGGCTCTACCAGCCTGCAGACTGGGAACATTCCGGTCTGCTCATGGCCTTGAAGTCGGCTGATTGCCGTTGTGAGAAGTGGTCGGTGATTTCCCAGGACTGCCAGTGACTCCGTGAGCAAGTCTAATTCTGAGAGAATGATGCGGAAGCCCGTTGGGACTCCTTATCTTCACCACATCCTCCAATCCTGTTTTTGAGTAATAACACTGATATTTAGTTTACTACTGTGTTTATCTCAGTGTGTTTGGGCTTCGGTAAGCCTATATGATATATTTTTTTGGCCCCATGAAATCTCAACAAACTATTGAATAATTGGAACTCATTTTAGCAGCCTGCAGCTCACTTCAGTTGCCAAGAACTACTCTTTCCCTAGTCAGAAGAGAGAGAACTTTTCGGCCAGTAGTCAGTTTGGAAGACAAGCAACTTTGTGAGGCAAACTCGGTAAAGCTGTGGATTTTATCAGCTGCCTCTAAACAGGCCAAGCTAATTCACTGCTTTATACCACAACCAATCAATCACACTTATTCAAAGGTAAAACCAACCTTACATATTCATAGCAAAATTAAGGCCCTAGAATCTTCTATTGTAAATCTGATAACCATCTGAAGGAAAACTCATTATATGGGGTATAAAAGACCCAACATTTATTTCCCCAGCCTTTTGTCCAGCAACACCATCTTTCCTCCTAGAGAGATGGAAACAAAGTGAAACTTACATATACTGAATATTCACAATATATGACTCTGATGTTTATTATCAGGACAATTATTTCTATTTCCATTTTATAATGAGGATCAGAAAGTGTAATAAGTTTCCTAACATCATACATCCTGAAGTGGGGTGACCTGGGGCTCAAACATATGGTATGTTTGATTCCAAAGCTCATGCTATTTCTACTCTGCCATTTTACCGATAAAGAATGCTGTTTTAAAGCAATGTAGGTTATTGTGGTGGGAAAAAATGGACTTCCTAGATATACTCCTCTAGCTGAGGCCAAGTTAAAAGAAAAAGGAAAATTTTACATAAAATGCTTACCAGATGTTTTTGAAAAAACATATTTCAAATATTTTAATGATGCACGTTTATAAATCACGCTGTAAGTCTCATATCCTCTGTCTTTAAATAGATTCCTATATGAAAAATTACTAAGAATGATTTATCATGTCATACATTATTTAATGACAGTCAGTTCATGTTATTTTTTTATTACAAAGACATTTAAAATGTGGAAATAAAAAACGATGGAAAAGGTAATATAAATCCACTATTAATATCATATGGGCAAAAATAATGATATTTATTGTAACCTAACACTTCCTAACTGTCAAGCTGATTTTCCAGTTCTTTTGGCTATTTCCATCATAGATTTCCTGTGTCACATTTGAGAAAATTAATATAATAGTATAATAGGATTCATAAAGTCTGTTTCTGGCTCCAGAAACACACTGCATACATTTTCTAGTTGTCTGACTCCAGGAAAGTAATCCATTTTATATTTCTTTGCTCAATATGAAGTGGAAAATAGTACTTGCCCACATGAAAAGTTTGTTGTGAGAATCAAATTTATTGATTGAATAGTATATCAGTCAGATGATTATTTAATTAAAAAAATTATTTGATGTCAACCATGGGCCAGGCATTGTGCTGGTCACAGGCGATACAAAGAGAGATATGATCATCATTCTTAAGTGAGACACAAATACGCACAGATACACAAGTCTTACTTTGGGATATGCACAGACTATTATGAGAGTCAATAAAGACCATCTCGCCCAGCCTGGGGATGTTAAGTAAAGTTTTCTGGAGTAACTCTTGAATTAAATTTTGATTATTGAATAAAATTTAAGGAGGGAAAAATCCAAAGAAAAAACATAGCAAGATATATGGGAAACTTATAAGCATTTTACTGTTGTATCATGAAATGTGAGAAAGGAAACAGTGTTCAGTGTGGCACAAACAATAGGAATAACTTGAAATTATTCTTACAATACCTACCAAAGCTTTTAAAGTTACACTTTTAACCCAATATATTATCTTAGACAAAACTAGGAAATAATCAGAACTGTGGACAAAGATAGGTGCAAAGGTTTTTATATAAAAATTGTAATAAAATTTGGACAGATGCACTTAGAGTACAGGACACTAGTATTATGGTGATAATGAAATCTTTTCAAAGAATGTTTAGTGAATTGGAAAGTGCTCACAATCATTATATTATTATATCATATATACTATATATTATAATAACATTATATATTAATTATATTATTATCATGTTAATACTAAGACATAGACATCAGATTATCTACATGTAAGAGGATGCCAATTTTTAATTTTATATATATATGCTTATTTATGGGTAGTGAAATTCTCATAAAGGGATGCATCTAAATGTTCACTGTTTTGCCTGGCAGAATAAATTTTTATGAGTAAGCAAAATACTAACATATGCTGGGCATCTATACAGATGTGTTTTACGTCTAGTACATGAGATTGCAGATATTTAAATTTTCTTCTGGTTCCCTGTCAAAACTTCTATATTTATAAGAAAATTTCAGAGTTAAAAATCAAGAATAAAAGTATCATTAAAGAAAAATTAGATTAATGGATATAACGTGAGTAAGACTGCCTGAATATAAGCTATGAGTACAAATAAGAAATAGCTGATTAGTTTGGGGGACTTAATTTAAGTCTAATGAGTTTAGAATCTTCTAGATTATGAGGTTAATACTATGGCAACACAAAAGTGATGTAAACGGGCTTCCCTGGTGGCGCAGTGGTTGAGAATCTGCCTGCTAATGCAGGGGACACGGGTTCGAGCCCTGGTCTGGGAGGATCCCACATGCCACGGAGCAACTAGGCCCGTGAGCCACAACTGCTGAGCCTGCGCATCTGGAACCTGTGCTCCGCAACAAGAGAGGCTGAGATAGTGAGAGGCCCATGCACCGCGATGAAGAGTGGCCCCCGCTTGCCACAACTAGAGAAAGCCCTCGCACAGAAACAGAGACCCAACACAGCAAAAATAAATAAATTAATTAATAAACTCCTACGCCCATCTTCTGTAAAAAAAAAAAAAAATGATGTAAACTAGGAGTGCCTATCGTGTATTGTAATAAACCCTTACTTAATGCAACCCTAACTATTTAGGCATTTCATATAAAAATAAGAAATTGCTATTCTAAACTTTGCACATATTAAAATACTAAATTTAGGGTAGAGATAAATGAGTGAAATAAAATTCTTTTCAGGCCATTACTCAAAGACACAGTGACTGGTAAAATCGCTCAAAGCATGTTTATTCAATGAAAAAATGAATGAATAAATGAATGAATGATTGACTTGGGGAACATAGTCTTTTGCTAACGATTACAGTGGTATAATAATTTAAGACTTGATTTAAAAGTTATTTGTGTTTACCAATTATTGTCTTCTTGTAACTAGTTGATATCCATGATCAATCAGCTTGGCTAAATTTAGCTCATGGCAAGCATAAAATCATTTGTAGTTATCAATATAAGTCCATTCCAGTTTTATCTATTAGCATCAAAGCCATAATACCCATCACAAACAAAACAAAACAAAACAAAAACAAATAGAAAATTTGAGATGGAAAGAAAAAGCAAATACAAAAAAAAATCAAAACTGAAGTAAAAAAAGAAATACTAAACTAATGTAACACTGTTATCCAATTAGCTGACTCTATATTTTAATACTTACAGCATATAGCATCAATTATAGAAAATATATAAGGTATAGGACACTAGCTGATAGTTAAAGTTTAGTGTTTTAAACAGTAAGGGAAATTGCTGTAATGGTGTAAAGTTTGTGTACTAGTGGACTAAATAAAAAATTATTCAGGAACAGCCAAGCTTAGGACCTTATTGAATTGAACAGATCTGGGATTTGCTACAATTTTCAAACTACAATATTCACTTCCATAAAAGAAAAGCTGTTTTCACATGGAAAATCAAGAGAAGCTCCAAGGAAAAGTCGTGTGTATCACAGACAGTTTTTGATAAATATTGGCTCTTCTCTCCTGTCATCCTTATCACCATGTCCACAGGTTTACAGTCAAAAATATAATTTCAGGCAAAGAAGGAAAACATGGCTATGATGACCCACTAATCCTCTAGAAGTACAACTTCTCAAACTATTTTGAGGCTGTTTCCTACACAGGCTGGAAAAGTCACAGTGAGAGAGTGAGACAACCATAAAAGTCAGAGGAGGGAAGAAAATATGATGTAAATCACTTTAGAAAACCCCGAGACCAACGGTGACAAACTCTGACCAACATGATCTTAAAAATAGAAGCTGACGATAATAAACTGGGACGTGTTGCTAATGCAGTCAAGAACAAAACCAAAGAGAATGAATGAGAGGTATTTCAAGAGCCAGGAATTTTTACTTCCATTTTCTACTCTCAAGTGGGGAACAGCAGGTCTGTTTGCAAAATGTGTGATGTCCATAAATTTCAAAAGAACTACTTTTGACCCATTTTCAATACCCAGAAAAGCATTGTTGTTTTTTATAATGACACTTCTAGAAAAACAGAAAACATCGAGATTTGTTGTTCTGTTTTAAATTCTGCTTAAAATAAACTTTAAGCAGTTTGCTATTACATAGTAAGTTAGTTAATTTCGTTATTTTGCTATTTTCCTTTCACTAGTTGAATTTCTATAATCTCTGGATTTTCTTTTTCCTACTAATAACTCAACTTGCAATCATTAACTGGCTATGTATTTTCTTTTTTTCTTTTTTCTTTTTTTAAACATCTTTATTGGAGTATAATTGCTTTACAATGGTGAGTTAGTTTCTGCTTTATAACAAAGTGAATCAGTTATACATATACTCATATCCCCATATCTCTTCCCTCTGGCGTCTCCCTCCCTCCCACCCTCCCTATCCCACCCCTCTAGGTGGTCACAAAGCACCAAGCTGATCTCCCTGTGCTATGCAGCTGCTTCCTACTAGCTATCTATTTTACATTTGGTAGTGTATATATGTCCATGCCGCTCTCTCATTTTGTCCCAGCTTACCCTTCCCCCTCCCCGTGTCCTCAAGTCCATTCTCTAGTAGGTCTGTGTCTTTATTCCCGTCTTGCCCCTAGGTTCTTCATGATCAGTTTTTTTGTTTGTTTGTTTTTTAGATTCTATATATATGTGTTAGCATACGATATTTGTTTTTCTCTTTCTGACTTACTTCACTCTGTATGACAGACTCTAGGTCCATCCACCTCACTGCAAATAACTCAATTTCATTTCTTTTTACAGCTGAGTAATATTCCATTGTATATATGTGCCACATCTTTATCCATTCATCTGTTGATGGACACTTAGGTTGTATTTTCTTTTTTAAAAAAATCATGAAAATCTGTGATACTTGGAGATGGCAGTGCTCAAACTCCATGGGTAATAATTCTGTTTTTATTGTTTGGATTCTACAGTAACTGGTCTATTTAAATTATTACAATTTATTATAAAAGTGTGGTTTCATCAAAAGCTATGTAGAAACATTCTGGTATATTTTTATAATTTACCTTACATGGACTTTAATTCAAGGAGGATCATGATTTATTAAAGACAGGTCAACAACACAGTACTACATCTTCAGGGCTACAGAATTATGAATCTGAGAAATGCTGTGTGTATCACTAAAAATTATTTTAGAGAGAGTTCTATGAGGTTAATGATGTTTCTCCCTTTCTATCCTCACTTCTGAATAGATTCTGTTGATCTTAAATTTTATACTAGTTGCAAACATGGGATGTTTTAAAAGCTCAAAGGATAAGGTATATAATTCTACAGTGAGCTGTAAAAATGTAGGAGAGAAGGATTTGGCAGTGAAGAAGTTTAAACTTGTCTTGAGACGAGTCTTGAGAAATAAGGAGGGATTCTCTGGAGGGACATTCATTTTATGATACAACTATTAGACATATAGCGAACGTAGAGCCCTACAAAGGAGAGGACAATTCTGGCGCATTTGTAGCTTACAGTCTATAGTAAAGATAGGAATCCCTGGCCAAGGGAAGAGCATAATTAAAGGCACAAGTTGTGAAATAACTTGGGGTGTTCAGAGTGAAATATTATTTATAAGACTGGAATAGCGTATATGTGGGTGAGGGAAGCAAAAGGAAGAATAGAAGCATATCAGAACTGTACTATGTGATCATTCTACACATATAGTGAAACCATCTTTAAAAATTCTAAATTACTATGGAACTTATGAGTACCTAAGTGTAGATAGTAACCATATGCAGTTTTGCCATGTGACACGTCTTGTACTTTATCTTGCCTTAGTATTTATATTTCCTATGGGTATGAAACATTCAGAAAATATTTGACAAGAGAATATTATTTATGGCTTTCTAAATTATCTCCCTGGTCATTGAGGAGATAAGTCAATCATAAGCAAGATTTTCCTAAATGCAAATGATTACATAATTGAGTGTTTAAGAATCGAAAATCTCCTAAGTTTACTATTTAGTTTTTTTCCAGTAATTTTCTATGTTCAAAATAATTGATAGCATTTATCAAGTCTTTCTATGTGAGAAAGCACTGAGCAAGGGACTTTACATCTAACATGAATGCCTACAACAATATTACAAAGTAGTATCCTCAATACTGTTTTAGAGAGGAAAAACCTGTGTCCCAAAGAAAGTAAATACTTTTCCTAGTGCCACATAAATAAGTAGAGAAACTAAAAATCAAACTCTAAAAATCAAATTTCAGTCTGAAATTCACACACCTCCCCACCCCCCCGACTCTCTCACATTTGTTTTATTCCATCACACTGTCTTTTACGCTTACTTAGATGACCTATATTTTTTGAAAGTTAAATGATTTAGAGTACCTTATTTTTCTTGAAGTGACTTTAGCAATTATTATGTTTTGGGCTTTGGGCAAATTATTTATAAGTATATAAAGCCTTATATCCTTGTCAGTAGTATCATAAAGAAAGGTAATTATTTTATTTCTCTCTGAATCTCTCTTATCCAAGTTTCTGAACTATATTTGTACAGGAAACTTGTGAAGCATTCATGCTGATCCTCATAGTTCCTAACTAACTGGTTAATTCATTTGGAATTACTCAGAACTTTGTATCTGAGCTTGAAAACAAACCAAAAAACTTGCCTATTGCAATTTGACCAATTATGCTTCAAAGTTATTCTCTAATATACACTAAAAACTTTTGATTTATTGATCAAAACATTCTTTTTTTGACCTTTTTATACTGCTTTTAGTTGTTTGGGATTTCAGTTTTATTCTAATAATATTCTCTAATTCTGAAATCTGAAATGAAATGGTATGCTTAAAATATTTTATAAAAAATATTCTTTAACTTTTTGTTATCTCCTTTCCCACACACTTTTTTCAAAACTACTTTAACCACCATGCATATCAAAAATCTTCTGTCCCAGGGATCTCCCAACACAATTCTAAATAATCCTTGAATTATGAGTGACAAAGGGGTCTCTGTCTGAACTTGATCATGACATATACAAAGTGTTTCATGGATACTGTAGTTAGGAGTCAGTACTATGTATAGGTTAGATCCCAAGTCACGCCTCATGACCTGTTCAGTATTTTCATTCTTCTGAATCTATTCAATATTGAGTATCAAGGAGCCTTACTTACCTTTCTTTTTGTTAGAATACTAAGGACCATGAAAAATTGCATATCCTTTACCTGTGATATTTTCTTGAATAAGATAATATGATTTCAAACAAAATGAAATGAGTATCTTTAGATTTTTGTATCAATATTTTCCCTTTACTTCTGAGCATAAAAGAAAATGTGACATTTATTCCAAAGTAATGAGTATAAGAGCACACATTTTATGGAAATTTGTATTTTACTATACAAATCTATAGCAAGCTATACAATTTATATTTATCAGTATCAATTATCAATTTCATATATACTATATATAATATATATGGATATATTTGCATTTCAGATATATATATGCATATAAGGATTATTTAATATATTATAATATAATATTTAGCATATTTTCTCTATTTATATGCCATATAGTATAATAACCCACTGTTAATTATAGTTAAACTCCCCAACAGCATCCTATTTGTATATGTATCCATACTCAACAAATCTGCAATAGGGCAGTTAGTATAAGTCTATCAAGACAACTCAACTCCGTGATTCCCTGCATATTTAAAGGCAGTGAAGTATAAAGAATGAATGAAACATGAATAAACAATATCATCATTTAAGTCTGTGCTGAAAGTTAGGTGGGACTCAAAGGGATGGTTCTCTGTCAAAAATCTTTATGAATACTTACACAAAATATACTTACAGTTCCAATCCTGTAGCTGACAGAAGCTAATTAAGCATGTATTTATTTTAAATTTCAGTAAAATATTAAACAAACTCTTTTAATCCTAGTCATCTTGAAATGTATCAATCATCTAAAAGCAAAGTTTCATGATACATCTACATTATAATCAGGGGTAATCAGAGACACAAAACATGCTTATCAGTGTCTCTGTACCCCATGTATAGCCCTAGGCTTTAAAGAAGAGAACTCCTAAGTCACTGCCATAGAGGAGAGAATACTGAAACAGGAGGATGCACATAAAGGTCTTTATTTCTTATAAATCTCTTGGCCTCAGTTTTATTATATTTAAAATGGACTTATTAAAACATCTGCTGCTGATATAACAAGCTACTTTTAAGATAAAATGAGCTTCTACATATGAAAACTATTTAAAAGTACATAGAGTTGAAGCAGATTTATCCCAGGACTAAAATCAGTTATCATAGTTCAAATTAAAATGGAGAAATCCCCATGGAAGAATATTTCACGAATTAATCTTTCAGAGACATAAAGTACATTTTATTAAGGACAGTTATAGCATTCTCTTAAAATTGATAAGTAGCTGACATTTAATAAACCTTAATTGTCCAAGTGTTCTCTCTTTCTAATTTTATGTTATATGCAGTATGTATTATATGTATAACACATAATATATACTCAGATTTACAGGGACGTAGCAAAGACAATATGTACAGTGTTCCTATTTACACTTTATCAAATTTCCCCAAATGCTATTTTTTTCCATAACCATGGTACCTTTGTCAAAACTCAAGTGGGAACATTGGCCTATTACTCTAAACTACACTGTACACTTTCTTTGGATTTCAGCAGTTTTTCCGCTAAAGCCCTTTTTCTATTCTAGTATCAATTCCAGGATATCACATGGCATTTAGTCACCATGTCTTCTCAGGCTCCTCGATGATGATTTATAAGTCTTTTCTTGTTCTCCATGACCTTGATGAAGTACCTTTGGGAGCATACTAGTCAAGTGTTTGACTGTCTTTTCCTTGATCAGCACTCCAACCCTTGTACTCAGCCGGGGCAGCTACTCAGCAGGGCAACTCACAGCACAGCAGCTGACTTCCTTCAGAGCAAGCAAGAGAGTAAGAGAGAACACCAAGGCAGAAGCTACAGTCTTTTTGTAACATAATCTCAGAAGTGACACCCCATCACTTGCACCATATTCTACTCTTTTCTGTTCTGGTCAGTACAATGAACCCATACCATACCAGGTGCCTGGGATCATCAGGGATCAACTTAGAGGCTGCCTGCCACATAAATATGTACATTAAATTAAACACATTCAAAAGAAAACTGATGACTGCTCAAATAATATACACTTAATAAAATATAAGAATGTCTACTAGGTCAAAGAGAGCATGAATTCTGTGACATCATGGATGAAGGCAAACATGTTTTCTTAAAGGCCTCTATAAGTCTAGGTAAATTGGGATATTATGTTCTTAATACCATCAGAGTTTAAATACAACATTGCAATGAATCATTTTGTTATTGCATATGTAAATTTATATATAGTTCCTAAAATTTTTAATTGCTTATGTTACTGCAATATGAAAAAAAAACTTGAAAGTTGTTTTATCTTACTTGATGTATCTCTTGTTACCTTTATTTTGTGTTAAATATGATTTAATTCATGATGCCGATTCTTGGGAGCCTGATCATTACGTGTTGGCTGTAGTGAAGTGAATTGTTCCTTTTAAACATCTTGATATTTTCAGATAGTCTTGTAACTGTTAAATTTCTGAAAATTGGCCATGTCTTGCAATAGTAAAAATCATGAAGAAAACACTTTTTAAAATCATTATTAGTGATCATTGTCACAAAGTGAAGCTATTTTGTAGTGCTTTGTTCTTTTCAAGATACTTTCCACACTGAAGAAATTCATTTGGCTTCTCAGAATTTTATGAAGTTCTATTATTCTCACTCTTTTCCACATTCAGTTTTGATTTAGAATCCAAGTGAACGAAGGGTTAACTCATAAGCCAAAGTTTTTTTCCATCTCAAAGGGCTAATTTGAGGGCTAAGCACATAATTTGACAAAATTGTTTTCTAAAAAATTTGGACACTGCACTTTGCAATATATATGGTACCCTGCTGAGAAGAATGATCTCTTCCTGATACAGAAAATCTGACAACGTTGTAGAAGGTCAAAAACTATTTTCACTTTTGAATGTGTATTTCTTAAAGTTATTGTTACTTAGGTTTCACTGAATTTTTAAAGCAATGCAGAATCTTCTTTTCTTCAATATGTACAAAGCATGAATCTCACTCTATTCAATACTCTGTAATGATCTATATGGGAATAGACTAAAAGAGTGGATATATGTATATGTATAACTGATTCCCTTTGCTGCACAGTAGAAACTAACACAACATTGTAAATCAACTATACGCCAGTAAAAATTAATTTAAAAAAAGAATCTTACATGGAACATTTGCTTCCAAAAGAAGAACATGTAGCTACAAATATTCTTCTTTTGATGAACAGAGAATATACCCTGAGACAGTTATTAATCTTGATATTATGACTCCTCTGTTTTGAGATATCAGGAGATCATAATTTTATAAATAAATAAGTTCTCATCACAAGAAAAAAATTTTGTAACTATATGGGGTGATGAATGTTACTTAAGTGTTGAGTCACTGATTCTGCCTTCCTGGGTTCTAAGTTTTGAAAATCAGGCATTCTTAAATTTACCCACAATGTGCTTAAAAGTTAAAGCCCTGGCTAGTGGTACAAAGGTACACTTGTGTTCTGTGTTTATATATTCATCAAATTGCCTTGATTAACTTGCCACTGTGAACTGGCAGCTTATTTTGGAGCCAAACTGGAGACCAGCAGTTGTAATGGCAGGTAGAGAAAGGAAGTAGGAAAAAGGACATTTTTTTCTCTTTCTACTATGACTAAATCTATTTAAACTGGAAAATATATTGGGTATCTTACTCACAATTTGAGCTCTACTTGTTTGAATTTCACTGCTTTATATTTTAAATGCCAAATTACCAAAAAGAGATATTTTAATTAACTTAATCCATTCCAGGAAATTATTCATCTCTTGGTTCAAGTACTTCTACAAAGTGGGAGAAATCAACCCAATTTACAGTTGACTAGTGACTAAATTAATGATCTAAGGGGGTAATATGTTATTGATATTATTTCTTATTATTAGTCTGGTTCAAATGCACTAAAGCAATGCTCTTTACGACCTAAATATCCCATAGGTTACTTAAGAACACAAACTTTTCCAATAAGGTATCTCCCACAGGGAATCACTGCTCATTTAAAAAGCAACCGTAAGGATGAAGTAACATTCTTGTTTGTTGCTGTTGTAAATACTTCTGCCCATTTCCCCCTGATAACAGTCTAAAAATTAGCAATTTTTGAAATATTTCTAAATCATTTAGTGTGTGCCTCCTTGCTTTCTTAAATAAAATGTAGAAGCGGCACCCTTTTGACAATTGAGGCTATCATTTTGACCTGATGGTGTTATACTGAAAAACTGTACTTGCCCATTTCCATCCTTGTAGTTATCTCTGATTTTACAAAACATCTTATTTAAATTTGTTTTTTGTGTTTTCTGCCTTACAAGAAAGCTGTTATTCATGTTTTATAAGTAAAAAAGTAAATAAATTCTGAATAACCATCATGGGGAATCCTCCTTAGAGTCAAGTGTTTAGAGTCCGATGCTGAATTTTAAGCAAGTTTCCTCACTCTGTTAGTTGCACTTTAAAATGGTGTAGGAAATTACTGTTTTTTCTGCAAAAAGGGGAAATACCAGAGATTATGAGAAACTTATGCTAGGCTACTTTATTTTGGTGGTGGCATCCTTACTTTATCTTGGCATCAGAAGATTAGATGGGTTAGTCAAATCCAGTTTGATAAACTCCTCTGAATCATACTTGTTTGTAATTTTTATATTTACAAGTTTTTCAACAGAGAGTAGTGAATAGGGGGAAAAGTTGTCATCCTTAAATAGGTCCTCTGGGTACCATTTCTCCCCTGAATTGAAATCTGAAAATTATTTGCTAAATCCTGAGTGAACTTTAGAAAAAGTAGAATTCTTGAAGTCTGTGAACTGACATGTTAAAAACAAGCTCTCATTGGTGGTTGCCAAGGCTTTAATCAGAGAAAATTGACTCAGTTTGAAGTAGTTTGAGTTCAAATAAAAGATGTGCTAAGATTTCAGATATGGTACTTAATTTTGAAACTGTTGTAGCAGATTTAATCTGAAAATCAGTTTAACGACTTGTGAGCATTACCTATGGAGCTGTATCAGGAATGGTTTCAGATTTTATGTTGAATATCGTCTACTCTGAGATTACATTTTGTGACAGATAGCATAAAACATAGAGTTTACAGTTTCTAAAATATCTGAATGATTTGTGCTATATCTGAAAATTTATAAGAAGAAATAATGAAAATACTAACATTCTATAATATTCATGTAGAAACCAGTATTACATTTTTTCCTGCTTATTCAAGTTAAAGTTTATTATCCATCCATAGATTTAAAAGAATAAACACTTATTCCATTCATGTGATTTTCTGCTTTTATGAGACTTTTCTGCTCCTCTCTTAAGTGGAAGAGATTGTCACATTTTACAAGCAGCTGCTCTATTCTTCAGAAGCTGAACATGCCTTGCAGAACATTGCCTGAAATGTAATTACTGTTTATGCCAGTTTGCTTTTCATCAATTTGTAGCAGAATGAAATGGACTGCTTTGGATTCATTCACTGATTTTATATATGTCAAAAAAATATTTTTTTTCTACATTAGGTTTTAAATGCCTATCTCTATGTATTTACTTTGGAATAAGGGAAAATGTTAATTGAGATCTTTAAGAATTTCAGAAGTTAGTTAACTAACCACTGTTCTTTGAAGCTGGATTTTTATTCAGAATACAATTTAGGGGCCTCCCTGGTGGCGCAAGTGGTTGAGAGTCCGCCTGCCGATGCAGGGGATACGGGTTCGTGCCCCGGTCTGGGAGGATCCCATATGACGCGGAGCGGCTGGGCCCGTGAGCCATGGCCGCTGAGCCTGCGCGTCCGGAGCCTGCGCGTCCGGAGCCTGAGCTCCGCAACGGGGGAGGCCACAACAGTGAGAGGCCCGCATACCGCAAAAAAAAAAAAAAAAAAAAAAAAAAAAAAAAAGAATACAATTTAGAACAAATTGCTCGAAGAAATACATAATCATTAAGACTTCAATTCATTGTTAGTAATAGGATATATACTATAAGGAAATTTATATTGTTTAGTATATTAGGATACATTATTTTATCATATTTTAAGGCATTTTATTTTATTATTTTATTATTTTCTTTCTTTTTTTTTTTTTTGTGGTACGCGGGCCTCTCACTGTTGTGGCCTCTCCCATTGTGGAGCACAGGCTCCGGACGCACAGGCTCAGCAGCCATGGCTCACGGGCCCAGCCGCTCTGCGGCATGTGGGATCTTCCTGGACCGCGGCACGAACCCGTGTCCCCTACATCGGCAGGTGGACTCTCAACCACTGCACCACCAGGGAAGCCCTGACATATTATTTGATTAAAAATTATTGTATTGTGCCAAGACATTTTAAAGCATGGGTTGCCTTAACATTCTCTTAGTGAGATCTGTTTCTGTGCAATATTGGAAAGGCCCCATAAGAACTGGGAAATCTGCACTGCCACCCCACCATCTTAGAAGGGAACCAGGGAAGATCTTGGTCTTATAAAAAATGCTCAAGGACTCCTTCAGATTTCAAAGGCACGTAAGTCCAGGGACGGTTAAGTCACAGTACACCAGCCTGTCAAAATGGCATCTACTGTATAAGGGTCTGGTTTAGAAAGAGACCCACTGTACCATAGGCATTATCAATTTGCACTTACATAAAAGTAAAAATTAATTTGTTAAAATTTTTACAAATACAAAAATGTATGTTACTTGTCAAATCAACATTTTCTTACTGATGTTATAATAATTATAATTATTGACTGCAATGAATTTCTTCTGTTAATGAAAATGTTTTCCTTCACGAGAAAACTGTGTTGGCATATATATATATATATATATATATATATATATATATATATATATATGTATATATGTATACAATGGACTATAATTCAGCCATAAGAAAAGGATATCTTGCCATTTGCAACAGCATGGATGGACTTTGAGGGCATTAGGTCAAGTGAAGTAAGTCAGACAGAAAAAGACAAATACTCCATAATCTCACTTATATGTGAATTCTATAAAAATAAAATAAAATAACCCCCCCCACAAAAAAAAACTGAGCTCATAGATGCAGAGAACAGATTGGTGGTCGCCAGAGGCAGGTTGACAGGGGGTGAACTGGGTGAAGGGGGTCAAGAGGCACAAACTTCCAGTTACAAAATAAATAAGTCGAGGGGATGCAACATACAACATGGTGACTATAGTTAATAATACGCTACTGAATATTTGAAAGCTGCTAAGAGAGTAGATTCTAAATGTTCTCATCATAAGGAAAGAAATTGTAACTATGTATGAAGATGGACGTCAACTAGACTCATTGTGGTGACCATTTTACAATATATACAAAGATCTAACCATTATGTTGTACACTTGACACAAATCTATAATGTTATATGTCAATTATATCTCGATTTTAAAATGTTTTATTAAAGTCTTCTTTCTGCCCATTCTCTGGTCTAACACAATTGTTGTATTCAGTTATGTCTGTATTTGTTTATACAGGTTTCTAGTCTACTTTGAACCTCATAATAATTATATTGAAACTAACTTCTCTGAAAAACATTTATTGTGTCAACTATATGTGAAGCACATACTAGGCATCGAGGAGACAGAAATGATGAGAACTGAGTTCTGTGCTATACAGTAGCTCCTTATTAGTTATCTATTATATATATATATATATTAGTGTGATAATGTCGAGTCCAAACACACACTTACCCGATAGGGATGATCTCAATTTGATAGTGACAAAACAGTTTAACCACATCCTCTCTGATTGGGAGTTTCAAATATAATACCCAGAGAGAAAGCCCAGAAGCAAGGCAGTAGAATAGGTACTGAGCCTAGGAGGAGGGGAGAGAGACAGACGGAGGAGAGAGCTGGGTTGGTAAGATGGGGGTGTCACCAGGACAGGAGCCCCAATTTGATACCTGAACTGAAGTTGTTGGTAAAGCCTGCATCTGTAATTCCTGAAAAATGCTTTTGTTTTCTTATTTCTTTGCACTCTCTCTGAAATAAACTCATTATGAGGGAGAACTTGGAAATGACTCTACTGCTTTAACTGAAATAACATAATTTATTTGTACCTTCAGAAATATTGTAAGAATTTAAGCCACTGGGTTCATCTTCAAATCAGAATAATTCAAAGGCCTTTTCCACCAAAAACAAAGAGGCACAGATGAAATAAAATACAGCCATTCCAGTCTGATGCTCGTTGGAGGCATCTTATAAAATTACAAGCAACTTAAAGTTTTCAATAACAATTTTGTTTAGAATAAATATTAGCTATAGTTGGGAGGAGTCTCAGTGTTAATAGACAATTTTGGTTTTTCTCTTTCATAGTGTATGCAGCTTTGTAGTAATTATGATCACTGAATTGCATGAAATTTAAAGAAATATTTTCAACATATTTTAGTCTCTGCTTTGTTAATAAGCCTGATCTAAACCTTAATCTTTACTCTCATACACATATTTTCAACCAAGTGTTAGAGTTAATGTTAAGAATATTTGAATTAAGATATCAAAATGTAGTAGCTATTTAAAAAAATAAAGCTCTGGGGACTTCCCTGGTGGTCCAGTGGTTAGGACTCTGAACTTCCACTGCAGGGGGCACGGGTTCGATCCCTGGTGGGGGAAGTAAGATCCCGCAAGATGCACGGTGCAGCCGAAAAAAAATTTAAATAAAATTAAAATTAAAATAAAGTTCTGTTTCCAGGTCTTCTCAGTTATTTTGTCATAATGATATAAGGGAACAACAGGAGAGAGACACCGTTTGTCCGTAAAGAGCAGACCAGAGCAAGGCCCACCCTTTCCTTACACAGAGTTAACTGCTGAATGGCCTTTTTTATAGCTGTGCAAATGTAAAGCAAGTAACCACTCATTTCCCTGTAGAACAAACTAACAATACACTTGTAGGCCAGTGAAGGCGCTAGTTTCTCTAAATACGCTTGGATCGGGAATGCTGAGCACTAAACTATAGGCACCTTTGCCAACATGCTCAAGGAGCTTTTTAGGAAGAAAACAATTAGGCTCAGGACCTCTTTTCCCTCAATATTTTTGGAACCTCCATAATGGGATGGAAAGCTTCTAATTCATGTCCTCTGGAAAGATAATTCTCCAGGTTCTTAAGAGGAAAGCATCTGGAGGGAAGTGGAGGCCTTTGTGGCATCCATGGATAAACACAATGGTCTATTTAGGTAGGGGGCTGACACTGAGGTTACAGCTGAGGTTTTAAGTCCCTGAGTGCAACCACTCTGGCACTATATCATTCTTTACAAACTATACCTTAGCATGAGAGGGTGATCTGAATGAGCTCCAATCCGGATCTCAGAGCAGCTTCTAGAAACATAATCATTGAGTATCACTGGACTTGTGTGGCTAGTCTTGATTATTTGTAGGGGTAGAGTTATATGCATATCTGACTTTTTAGTATTTTATTATTCTTTAATACATCAAATTTTTAAAAGAAACACATGCAATGTTTGCAATCATATTTTTTATAAAAACATAAGTTTAGGTACCATTTTATAAAAATATTGAGGAGTCAAAATAATTGCATAGGTAAATTTAAAGCCAAATCATAAAAATCTTAATTGCTTTCAACACTATATCTAGTAATATGATAACATCATTAATTTTAATGTCTCCTACTTATTTGCTTCAATAATTTTTAAGTAAAGCATAAGAGGGCATGAAAATAGATGATGTCTCTCTCATCTAAATATTAATCTTTCTAATTGAAGGTTAAATACAATTTGGGTTGAAATGATCATTTAAATCACCTTGATACTCTACATAAAATTCCTTTGACTTGTATACACAGTGTTTGGTATGATGGTACACTGGAGAATAATATTATGAATGAAAACAACTCTGTTACCTTCTGGATAAGCAATGGTTTATTCCATTTATTCCATTTGCAAAAATATACTGAGTCCCTACCACATGTTGGTACAGTTCTAGGCATCTTGTATACAATAGTGAGTAAAACAAAGTCTTTGGCTTTGTAGAGCTTAAATGTATTTATTTGGGAGAGAGTCAGAAAACAAAATTAGATAACATCAGATGGTGATAAGTATCCCAAAGAAAGATGAGTGCAAGGAACAGGGCATGTGGAAATTGTTGCTGTTTGACATAAGCTGGTCAGGGAGGGACTCTCTCAAAAGGTGACTCAGTTTCCAAGAAACTGAGGATGGGAATAGCAAGGCCCTGGGGCAGAAGTTCTGTGTTGTCCAGGGAAAGCAAGAAGGTCACTGCAGGTATTTTGGAGCAATGCTGGATATTATTATAGGAAATGAGATCAGAGAATTAGTCCAGGTCAGAGCTTGTGTTGCCGTGTCTAAAACTGGTTTTTACTTTGGCTTTTACTCTGTATGAGATTGGAAAGCCATTGGAGAATTTTGAGCAGAAGAGAAACATCTATATTCAGCAAACAAAAAACACATGATGCCCAGTTAAATTTGAACTTCAGATAAACAATGAATGAATGTGAAATAAAATATGTCCCAAATATTACATGGGACATACTTTATTCATTTTCTAAAATTCAGAAGAACAGGGTATCCTGTATTTTAAAGAAATTCTCTCACTGCTGTGTGGTAAATAAACATTTTGGTAGGGAGGAAGTAAACGCTGGTTGAATCTACTTCAGTACATTCAAATATTTTCACTCTTCTTTAATTTGAAGCTGCTCTAAAAACTAGTTTATAACTTGGTGAGATGTGCTTATGGGACGGTAGGAGAATTTGCCTTATTTTAATAAATATCTACTTTATTCAACTTTCTTTGGATAGAAATAAGGTCTTTTTAAAGTAGATACTATAAAATATATTCTTGCACTATAAATTGTATTTATCGTTAGAAAAATAAAATAATTATTTTATATAAAAATAGATAACTTTAAAAAGCAGAAAGTGGACAAAATTAGGTCAGTAAGTAACTCTAGACCCTACATTATTTTTAAGCATATATAGTGCATTTATAAGCACTGTAAGCATTGCATTTACAAATATATTAAACCCCCAAGCAAATCACAAAACCTTTCAGAAGTGAAATTAAGATATTTTAAAAATACAATGCAATTATATTACAAATCAATGGCAAACTACAAGTAAAATACCCCTCACCTCACATTTTTAGATATTAAGAAATACACAAGTGTATTAAGAAAAGATTCTAATTGATAACAAAATAATGCATATCAAATCTTGTCTGAAAAAGTAAAACAACATTTTTAAGGAATTTGTAATGTTAAATGTATACCTTAGAAATAAAGTATCACCTGAAAAAGTTGCAAAATGAAAAGCAACCTGGGTCTAAAAAGTGGACAGAAGAAAACATTTTTGAGAAAAATAATTAAATAGAAAGTGTACATGCAGCAAAGTTCAACAAAGCTCCAAAAAATGTTTCTTCTAAAAGAATAAGAGCAGGGGGATAGGTACTTAAGTTTTTAAGAGGTGATTTAGGTAAAGCACCATAAATCCACCAATGAGAGAAATCACAGGAGTAGTGGGTGATAGGAGCTAGGTCTGTTTCTCTATGCTTTCTCGTGCCTCTGAGCCATCCTCAGGTAGTGGCTATGTTCCAGCACACTGCTCAGGCAGCACCTCTTCTTTCATGGCCTCACCACTCACCTGGCTCCTTGACCCCTTCAGCCCCAGGAGAGATAATGGCTTACTGTCATTGCTGTTCTTTGGGTTCATCAATATTTTGGTTTTATGTTTGTTTCATTATAATATTTTTACACTTCTGTAAATGCTATCTTCATTGAAGACTCTAGTAACATCTGGGTTTGATTCTGTTTCCAGCTGAAAAGCTCACTAATACAATGGCCAAGCGTTAAGACTGGAATTATTTTCCTTTTGTCAAGTACAAGATGATTTATATTTCTTTATCAAAGAAGACATTTAGACAAGGAAATTATATTTATTACAAGCTATAACTTTGACATTCGCTGACTAATTAAACTATTTGAAAATGCACATTAAGTGTGGTAAGCTGGGCTGGATAAAGCAATGATTCTTTCTACATATGCTGGAGTCTGACCGAGCATTTTTAACTTGATTTTGGTGTGGTGTCTCTCTATTCTGACATGGTAATTCCAGAGGGTTCTCACATCATTAAGAATAAAGCCAAACTCTATGTTGCATGCTGACCTCAAAGGCCACATATGGTCTGTTCCTCAAGCTATCTTTGGCATCATTTCATGTCATCCTTCCCTTTTTCTCTCTAGTTCAGCCACACTGGCCCCTTAACTGATCTTTTCTGACCAAACACTCTATCTGCAGAGGCATCTTAAATATTGTGGCTTCTGCTTGGACTGGTCTTTTCCTGAATAGTTTCATGATTTTCTCTTTTACATTTTAAAATTTCTTAAATTCCAATCCCTAAAGACCTGCTTATTTTTTTCCTCATAGGTATGTTAAGTACTGAAATATTGTGTATCTACTTATAATTTGTCCACTACCTCGATGGGATAATCCCTATGAGAATAGGTTCTTTGACCACTTTTAGGGCCTGTCCAACAGTGCCTAGACACTGCCTGGAACATGGTAACAACTCAATAACTACTTGTTAACTAACTGAGTGTGTAAATGAAAGAGTGGTGAGTAATGATAGTAAGATAAACCCAACCAAAATTAAAACATTTCTCCAGAATAAATTCTAGAAAAGAATTTATTTTGCAGTCTAAGCCTTCTCCTCTTATGGGCCCCACTTGGTTTTGCTACAAACTACACAACTCAGTGGAAGGAAATCCTTTCAAAGTGATAGGTATCATGAGACTTGTTTTATTGTATGGGTTGCATGAGAAGATGAAGAAAAAAGATCCAATACAAAGAGGAATCAATTTGAAAGCGGAAGACATCTGAGGAGAGGCCAAGAGATTGCTTGACTTAGTTTAAATCTATTTAGAATTCCTTCACTTATCCCATTAGCCTCCTTACCAAAGTGTAATAATTGTGTCCTTGAATCATGATCAAGGTTTTCTTCCTTCTCAAAATCATGGGTAGGTGTGAAGTGGGCCTGAGATGCTCCAATAGCAGCAGTTCTGAATCTCAGGTAGTAAATTAAAATGTAGTTTCCAAGTCCTACCTCCAGGAATCAGATTCCGAGAGTCAAAGTATAGCTGATTAATGCATACTTGTTTAAAAAAAAAATAGGTGGTGTTGGGTTCCAGGGTTGGCCACCCCAAAATGTGCTTCAATGGCATATTGATTACTTTAAATTAAATTTACTTAAGAAATGGCCAAGGCAAGAGGGACACCCTGACCCTTATTTCTGTCTCCTTGAAAGCAAAAAATAAAACTCTCACGTGAAAAGTGCACTTCCTGCATCTGGAGGTAAGAGGACATCCTTATCACCAGAGACAGGGAATTCAGGGCCAAGGAGCCCATAAAAACAAACCCTGTGACTTCTTTAATTTACTACTCCAAGCCCAAACTACATTTAGATTCTTCACTAATTAAACACCCAACACCTGCATTTCTTTGTCCTGTCAATTCTTACAAATTTATTGTTTCTTTGTCTAAAAAGATAAAAGCTACCTGCTTTGGTCACTTCTTAGGTCCCATTTCTATGAGACCTCTGTGGGCATGATTAAAATGTGTTTCCTTTTCTCCTGTTAATCTGTCTTGTGTCAATTTTATTATTAGTCCAGCCACAAGACCTCAAGAGGGTAAAGGGGGAAATTTCCTCTTCTCCAACAGTGGCTCAGACAATGTAAATATTCACCTTCAATACAATTTATAAAGTAATATGATCATTTCTCTAAATAATCCAAACAATTGGCTGTTGTGGTGCCAAAAAGAAAACATAAAATTATTTTGAGTCAAAATATGGAAAAATAATATGTGTTATGTTAAGGAGTTGCTGTGACAACAGTTAAGTACATAGCCTCATCTTCTAGCCATCTTTGGTACATAAATTCTTACTTTGATGAACATAAGGTGCTGAAACAACCTCTCTAATAATATTTTTAAAAGTCCACAGGTAAAAGAAAACATAAGTGTTTAGCAAAAGGCAAAGGTCAACCAAAAGTTATTGTAATATCCAAGTTATAATTGATATGTAAATCATACTTAATTCCTATAGTGACATGAACCTTTTTAAAACCCTGAACACTCATTCATTTCCCCCTAATTTACTGACAATGCTTAGAAAAAAAAAGTATGTAGGAGATGTTGTGACCAGAACTTTTCCATTTCACGTTATTATCAGTTGGCTCGCCTATAATTATGAAATACGATACTGCCTGGCAGAGCACACCAATCCGGAGTCTAATCCTGCCTCTTTTCTTATTGGGCCAGCAACTCCCTGGGAAATACATTCTTTGCTGGGGAAAAGTGACTAGCTTAATGCTCATTTATTCTTTTCTTAAATACTTTTTTCCAGCAAATTTGATGTAACACAAAATATGCTAAACCCTGAGAGTACCTGGAAAAGTAGGCAGTTGTTGGCTTTAAGGATACATTGTATATGTAAAGTTCTCTCAAAGTGGACTTGAAAGACGGTGACTCTTACTTCTCTTCCACAGATGCCATTTCAATTGTGAAATCTTCATTCCTAATATTAGACATCATCCTTTAATATTTATATTTAAAGTACATTGTTAAAACCACTAATGTAGTTTTCACTGTCACTAGAAAGTTGCTTATACAGTAAGTCTCCTATATATGAATGAGTTCCATTCTAAGAGCACATTCATAAATCCAGTTTGTTTGTAAATCCCACAAAGTTAGCCTGGGTACCCAACTAACACAATCGGCTATATAGTGCTGTACTGTAATAGGTTTATAATACTTTTCACACAAATTATAAATAAAAAAACAAACAAAAAAGAAAACATTTTAAATCTTACAGTATAGTACCTTGAAAATTATCATAGTAACATAGTACCCTCTTGAAAAAAAGATCCAGCAATGTCTGGGTAGTAGCTCTTTTTTTCTCGTCATAGATGACATGGTAGCACTGGATTGCATTCTGAAAGGCTGCTGCAACCTTTGTGTACCATTCTACCTTTGGGTCCTGTGCCTCAAAAACTAACAGTGCCTCCTCAGATAAAGTTATTTCCTGCGTCGTGAATCTCTTCAGTTCTTCAGTTACTTCTTCTTCCTCTTGTCGCTCTTCATCCTTTCTCTGAACACGTTCACATCTTTGAAAGTTTGCAACTTTAAGGTTCGTATGTAGGTACTTACTGTAATAGTCTCTGAGACAGTTAAACCTGAAGATAGCTTCTAATCTTAACTCACACTTGATCTACTTTATGGACACTCTCATATATTAATATAATTATAGAATAATAAGATAAATATTTGAAAACTACTGTCATATTTTAAAAAGTGTAAAAAAATCTAATATAGAAACTGCTAATCTAATTTCAATATATTATTTTTAAAGTTGGTGGAGAAATACAGTTATATAGTTATACGAATATTTTAAACTGAAAAATAAACTCCACACTTTTTTATCGGCTGAGAAATTTTAAATTCTTTTCCATAAGGATAAAGAAATTATTATTAGCCAAAACCAATAAATACAAAGTCTTCTATCTAGCACTTTTGTAGCACATGAAAAGTAATTTTAAATTCTTTTGCCTCAATAGTTATTCAAAATAACGTACACATAGCTTCTTTTAGGCAATAATTTTAACTTCCAAAACCAATTGCTTTTTCTGCCAGTTACTGTGATTGGTAGCAGTCTCATCTATGTTTAATGAATTGAGTGTTATGTAGCTACTGCATATGCCATATATTAAAATCAATAGAACATTTTAAAATTCAGAAAAATTAATTTTATTCTGTAAAACACTGCTATTTTGGGAAGAAAACCTCACACTTTTGTTTGCTTGTTTATTATTATTGTTCCAGATCAAAAATCAAGTTTTTTAAATTTAATTTTTTATTTTATATTGGAGTATAGTTGTGTTAGTTTCAGATGTACAGCAAAGTGATTCAGTTATACATACACACATGTACATTATTTTTCAGATTCTTTTCCCATAGAGGTTATTAGAGAATATTGAGTAGAGCTCCTGTGCTATAGAGTAGACCCTTGTTCATTACCTATTTTATACATAGTAGTGTGTATATGTTAATCCCAAACTCCTAATTTATCCCTCCCACTATGTTTCCCCTTTGGTAACCATAAATTTGTTTTCAAAGACTGTGAGTCTGTTTCTGTTTTGCAGATAAGTTCATTTGTATCATTTTTTTTAGGTTCTACATATAAGTTATAACATATTTTTCTTTGCCTGACTTACTTAATTTAGTATGATAATCTCTAGGTCCATCCATGTTGCTGCAAATGGCATTATTTTACTCTTTTTTATGGCAGAGTAATATTCCATTGTATATATGTACCACATATCTGTCAGTGAACAATTAGGTTGCTTCATTCATCTGTTAGTGAACACTTAGGTTGCTTCGATGTCTTGGCTACTGTAAATACTACTGCAGTGAACACTGGGGTGCATGTATCTTTTCGAATTAGGGTTTTCTCTGAATATATGCCCAGGAGTGGGATTGCTAGATCATATGGTAGTTCAGTTTTTAGTTTTTAAAGGAACCTCGATACTGTTCTCCATAGTAGTTTTACCAATTTACATTCCCACCAACAATGTAGGAGGGTTTCCTTGTCTCCACACCCTCTCCAGCATTTATTGTTTGTAGACATTTTGATGATAGCCATCCTGACCCATGTACAGTGATACCTACCTCATTGTAGTTTTGATTTACATTTCTCTAATAATTAACAATGTTGAGCATATTTTCATGTGCTTTTTGGCCATCTGTATGAATTATTTGGAGAAATGCCTATTTAGGTCTTCTGTGTATTTTTTGATTGTTTTTTTTTTTTTTTTTTTTTTTTTTGATATAGAGCTGCATGAGCTGTTTGTATATTTTGGAGACTAATCCCTTGTTTGTCCCTTTGCAAATATTTTCTCCCATTCTGTAGGTTGTCTTTTCATTTTACTTCTGGTTTCCTTTGCTGTGCAAAAGCTTTTAAGTTTAATTAGGTCTCATTTGTTTATTTTTGTTTTTATTTCCATTACTCTAGGAGAAGAATCCAAAAAGATACTGCTGCAATTTATGTGAAAGAGTGTTCTGCCTGTGTTTGCTTCTACGCATTTTATAATTTCAGGCCTTACATTTAAGTCTTTAATCCATTTTGCATTTATTTTTGTGCATGGTGTTAGAGAATATTATAATTTCATTCTTTTTCATGTAGCTGTCCAATTTTCCCAGCACCACTTATTGAAGACTGTCTTTTCTCCATTTTATATTCTTGCCACCTTTGTCATAGATTAATTAACCATAGGTCTGTGGGTATATTTCTGGGCTTTCTCTCCTGTTACATTGATCTATATTTCTGTTTCTTTGCCACTACCATACTGTTTTGATTACTGTAGCTTTGTAATATAGTCTGAAATCAGGGAGTCTGATTCCTCCAGCTCCATTTTTCTTTCTCAGGATTGATTTGGTTATTGGGGATCTTTTGTGTTTCATACAAATATTAAAGTTTTTTGTTCTAGTTCTGTGAAAGATGCCATTGGTAATTTGATTTTGTTTGCATTCAATTTGTAGATTGCCTTGGGAAGTATAGTCATTTTGACAATATTGACTCTTTCAATACAAGAACATGGTATATCTTTCCATCTGTTTGTGTCATCTTTGATTTCTTTCATCAGCACCTTACAGTCTTTAGAGCACAGGTCTTTTGTCCCCCTAGCCAGGTTTACTCCTAAGTATTTTATTCTTTTTGATGCTATGACAAATGGGATTGTTTCCTCAATTTCTCTCTCTGATATTTCATTTTTAGTGTATAGGAATGCCAGAGATTTCTGTGCATTAATTTTTTATCCTGAAACTTTATTAAATTCATTAATGAGCTCTAGTAGTTTTCTGATGGCATCTTTAGGATTTTCTATGTATAGTGTCATGTGCAAACAGTGACAATTTTACTTCTTTTCCAGTTTGTATTCCTTTTTTTTCCCCTCTGATTACTGTGACTAGGACTTCCAAAACTATGTTGAATAAAAGTGGCAAGAGTGGACATCCTTGTCTTGTTCCTGATCTTAGATGAAATGCTTTCAGCTTTTCACCCTCAAGTATGATGTTATCTGTGTGCTTGTCATATTTGGCCTTTATTATATTGAGGTAGTTCCCATCTATGCCCCCTTTCTGGAGAATTTTTATCATAAATGGTGTTGAAATTCATCAAAAGCTTTCTCTGTATCTATTGAGATATTATATAGTTTTTATTTTTCAGTTTGTTAATGTAGTGGTTCACACTGATTGATTTGCAGATACTGAAGAATCCTTGCATCTGTGGGATAAATCCCACTTGATCATGGTGTATGATCCTTTTAATGTATTGTTGGATTTGGTTTGCTAGTATTTTGTTGATGATTTTTGCATCTATGTTCATCAATGATATTGGCCTGTAATTTTTTTTGTGGTATCTTTCTCTGGTTTTGGTATCAGGGTGATGGTGACCTCACAGAATGAATTGAGAGTGTTCCTTCATCTGCAATTTTTTGGAATGGTTTCAGAAGGATAAGTGTTAACTCCTCTCTAAATATTTGATAGAATTTGCCTGTAAAGACAGCTGATCCTGGACTTTTGTTTGTTGGACTTTTTAAAATCACAGTTTCAATGTCAGTACTTGTGATTGGTCTGTTCATCTTTTCTATTTGTTCCTCATTCAGTCTTGGATCAAGGTTCTTTTTGTATTGGTTTGGCCAAAAAGTTCGTTCGGGTTTTTGTAAGCTGTTCTGGGAGAAGCTGAATGAACTTTTTGGCCAACCCAATATTTGTTTTATGTAAAACGCTATTCCCTGATGATAAGTTAATAATCACAAAAATTTAAGTAACTCTTCCCACTTATATGTGTATCAGTATGATTGATTTTTTAACTGGCAGAAGTTTCCTTTTAACCCAGACTGGTTTATATTGAAATGCGATTTTTGATGTCTGCCAACTACTGCAGGAGTCAATATTATCTGAAAAACATGGACTCATTTCAGACAGCTCACAATCTTGATGAGAACAGTAAAAGCTTTACTTTTGCTTCTCTGCACAGATTATCATTCAGAGTTCTGTTCCTTTGTATATTACTGCATATTAAATATTAAACATAAATGCAATGGCATAATAAATACTTGACATAGTCAAAGTACTGTCACAATAATCAGATCAGAAAGTATATTGAGGGAAGAAAGGAGGATATGAATTTGTTGCCTCATTTTGTCATTTCGTGGGGTGCTCAGAATGAACCCTATGTACTGAGTCGTTAGATGTTGTTTTTGTGACATCGCTGTAATTTTAGTTCAGGTCTGCATTTTCTCTTGTCTAAAATCATTTCCTAGTTGAGTTTCCTTTATCTTCCATGGTTACTCTGGCTCCAGATTTTCTCCTTTATTGCATCCTAGTTACATTGCCTCTAAACTCTTCTGCTCCCCATAGAAGATCTTCTCAATATTTCTGCAAATCCCCTGCTGAGCCTTTTCTATTGTTACTTTGGCCACTAAGCCAACATTCCAAACACTGGTAACTGTTTCCACTTTTCCCAAAAGGCCATGACTATTCATGCCTTGATATTGTGGCAGATATTCTTCCTCTGCATGAGTAAACTCCTCCAAATTTAGAAAGACATGAAAGTGGTTCGGACATTTTTTTTTTTTTTTTCTTTTTGCGGTATGTGGGCCTCTCACTGTTGTGGCCTCTCCCGTTGCGGAGCACAGGCTCCGGATGCGCAGGCCCAGCGGCCATGGCTCACGGGCCCAGCCGCTCCGCGGCATATGGGATCCTCCCAGACCGGGGCACGAACCCGTATCCCCTGCATCGGCAGGCGGACTCTTAACCACTTGCGCCACCAGGGAGGCCCCGGACATTTTTATTAAAATGGTAATACCTACCTACCTAATTTTCATAGGCTGGGATTCAAAATATTGGCTATATGTCTTATTCCCTTAGAAATACTGTTCTTTACCAAAATACCTGAATGGGTATTTTAACTCAGGGAAAAACAACATAAAATTTCACTTCAGATACATGAACCATACACAAAGCAACTAAATAAATATAATGTACTTAACATTTAATTTAATCTGATGACCCATTCATATCCACCACATAGCTAGACCATCAAAAAAAAAAAAAACCTGTTAACATACACATCTAAAATTAATGTCATTTTGAGGTTCCTTTAATTTCTTTTCACTAACGAGTGTTTGGGACTCTTAACCAGATTTTGCTAAGGGATATGTCTCTTTCTTCAACATGCACCTCACTTCATTTTGTACCCTATAGTGCACCTTGGACCAGACTAGTTACTTTCCTCTTTTAGGGCAGGTATATTTTTACACGAAGAGAATTATGAAGATGTCTATGTAATGCATTAGGGTTCAGATACGTAAGTGAAGAACACTTAACAACTGTATTTCTTTAGTGTATTGATATTTGCTCATACACGTACCCATGCAAGTAGCTCACTCCAATCCCAAGAGCTGTTTGCCTGTGTTCTTTACTACTGGGTTTCAAAATTAAATTTCTCCCCACATGGTTCCTCCATCTCAGCAGAGGAAGTTCACATTTAAGAAAAGATCAGCACCAACTACTGCTTATCTGACTTTTCAGTCATCTTTTTTTGCCTCATGTATGTAATACATGTGGAATGTCCTTTTCCCATTCTTTGTCATTCCTATGAACACTCTACAACCTTCAGTGCCCCTCAGATATCACATGTGTGATGACTCCATCCTGGTCCTCTAGCACATGTGTTATGTGTCTGGTGTTTACCTCCTCCTGCATCATGGATCATTTGTGAGTCAGTCCACTTACCTGTAAACAATCAGCAGCATTGTACTAGTAGTCACGGAGATTCCTGTAATGAATGACGACAAGCTTGATGATGTAAAACAAAAGAAATGTACTCTCTCACAGTGCTGGGCACAGGATGTCCAAATTCAGTGTCATCGTCTGGAAATCCAGGTTTCAGCAGGGTGGTGTTCCTTTGGGAGGACCCAGGAGAGAATCTGCTTCCTCTTCCAGCTTCAGGTGGCTGCCAGCTTTCCTTAACTTGGATCCACTTCACTCCCACACCTGCTTCCAGGGACATACCATCTTCTGTGTGCCTTCTCCTCTTCTATGTTCACCCTCCCCATGCTTTTTTTTTTTTTTTTTTTTTTTTTTGCGGTACGCGGGCCTCTCACTGTTGTGGCCTCTCCCGTTGCGGAGCACAGGCTCTGGACGCACAGGCTCAGCGGCCATGGCTCACGGGCCCAGCCGCTCCATGGCATGTGGGATCCTCCCGGACCGGGGCACGAACCCGTGTCTCCTGCATCGGCAGGCAGACTCTCAACCACTGCGCCACCAGGGAAGCCCCGCCCCTGCTTCTTTCTTATAAGAACATGTGTGACTGCATTTAAGGCCCACACTAAGGCAATGCATCACCGGGCATCATGTCCCATCTCAAAATCCTTAGAAATCATCACATATTTTTTGTCATATAAGGTGATATTCACAGGTTGTGGAAATTAGGTCCTGATTTCCTGGGGACATTCTTTAGCTTCCCGTAAACATGGGCCCCATTTGGATCTTTCTCACTTTGGTAAGTGCCATACTAATAGTTCTATTATGCGGTTGGCTCACAACTTACCTATCTTTAAATTGAATTGACGAGGGCTGTCTTTCCATGCGAAACAACTTGGTCAGCATCGCTTTGTGCTTAAAATTAAATACTTCAAAGCAAGTAGCAGAAGAGTTTAGGGAGAAAATAAAGCATTACTAAGATAGTGATGTCATATACCCTATGTATGTTAAATTATTTTCCACTATGCTCTTATGAAATAAATATTGTTATCTCCATGTAGTATGGGAGTAAAGATGCTTAGAAGGGTTAAGAGATTTTCCTAATATCTCTAAGGTCAGGTTTAGGCTTAAATCCACATTTTTCTAAGTCAGTGAAGTCATAGTGCCTTAAAAATAAATACTAAGGATAAAAGAAAATACTCCACAGGATGACTTACACAATAGCATAAATTTCAAGATGAAGTTTTCCTTGATCATTAAAATATCAGACCTGGTTTAAGATGAAAAAGCTAGCAGTTTCCTTTTCTTCCATTTGTTAATGATAAATGTGAACTGTAAACAGTGCCAATCTAGCAATAAGTGGTATAAGCTTTCCGGTTTGTTTTGCTGATGCTTTATATAAATGAGCACTTAGGAGAAGAGTTTTGTTTATTCCTTTATTTATTACAGCTTACATGTTGTGAAACATTGTGAGCTATGCAATCCTAATGCCAAGAAAAAATGAAGAATTACTTAGTACTGGGGTTCTAAACAAGACCCATACCAACAAACAGATGTCAGTAGGATTTTGGCTCCAGGTTTTTGCCTGCAGGAAGTCATTAAAAGATAAGTGGAAAATCAAGTCTGTTCCCCTGGTAGCAGAATTTCTACCCTTTGGAGCCATAGAGAGGGGCTTATTTTTGGACAGAAGCGATAGCTCCTGCATTAGATGGTAATCACTCTTGTATTTATAGACTTCGTGTAAATCAATCCCAGACTGGCAAGAACACGATCCTCTCTGTATTTATTTTTAGGCTATTTAAGAAAAGGAGTTCTGAACAAACCAAACATTTTTTAAACAATCCTACCCCTCAGTAAATTTCATAGTTCAATCTTCCAAAATCATAGTGTGGTCTATTTATATGCCCTTAATGACTTTCCACTATCTGGAAAGTAGCATTGTATTCCAGCTGTGCAAACACTGAAATCTTTATTCCAACGCGGTCGATGCTTCCACAGAAAGTCGTGATTGAAAACAGGTGCAGATCATTATGCTCAATACTTAGGGCTTTTCTTTCTCTCTTTCTTCCATCTTAGCATCCTAATGATTCTACAAGTTACTGTTTCCAACTCACAAGTTTGCAATGACCTAAAAGGCTTATTTGCTTTTTTTTCTCAGTTAAATAAGTTAAATTTCAGATACTCTTCATAACCTCTTTTCATTAACACATATTCTAAGTAATGGCAATGAACCATTAAAAGAGTGTAGGGCAATGAATATGGAGTGATTTTTCTGAATCAGCAAGTAGCCTAAGACAATAAAGAAAAATATATTTTGCTTCAGAAAAGATCAAGAACTATGTAAGAATTCCATGTACAAAAATTTGTAGGGGATCAAGGATTTCTAAAGCTATGATGCCACACACTTGCCATTAATAAATTAAAACAATGTAGTTATGTTTTCCCCAGTTTTGTTCATAGATAATGAGTCAATTATTCCTCTCAAGTCATGAAATGTCAGGCTTATTTTAATGTACTCTTGAGGTATCCGAAAGTTTAAAAATAAAAATTCAAGAATAAAATGTCTTATTTTTATGTTATTTTATATATGCCACTTAATGCTCAGCCTAAATTGCAATATCACATGCCAATCATGTTGGTAATATATATTAAAAATCATATGGGTAAATAATATGTGCAATAAGAGAGCGTTTATAGACAGTATTTTCCATTTTAAACAGAAGAATCAAGTTTAAAGGAATTACTTTGTTAACATCCAAATGGAAAGTTTATCCTCTTAGCTGTTACATCCTGCCTTTTTAGATGTTACAAATGAGAAAGTTTAAGTAAAAGCCTACTTAAATTTCAATTGTTTCATACTTTCAGTTTTGTGGAAGAACAGGTGGGAAGTCCTAGCCAACTACACAATACAGTAAAATCACTGTAGCATGAATCCTAAATTCAAATTAATGTTTCAGCGGCTTCAATATTTAAGTCACTAAAAGCTTCCTAAGGCAGATTTGCATTTTGCTGTTTTCCACAGTGCTGATGCTGACAGTTTTTTTTTTTTTTTCTTACTGGGAAGTTGTGTTTGGGTATAAAGTTGTGATAGATACATCTTATTCCAATTTTCTTTTTCTTGTTATTAATATGATATGAGTAAAAGGTATCGGTATGGTTATGACTTGTTTGGTTGTTATTAATAAGTCCCATAGGTCAAAAATCTACATTGTTAAAATAGAAATTGTTTATGTGGTTAGGGATGAAGTTAGATGGATTGTCTCATATCACATAGCTAAGTGGCAGACCTAGGATATAAAATCAGGCAGTCTATCTATAGAACCTACTCTTTTTTTTTTTGCAGTGCGCGGGCCTCTCACTGTTGTGGCCTCTCCCGTTGCAGAGCACAGGCTCCGGACACACAGCCTTAGCGGCCATGGATCACGGGCCCAGCCGCTCCGCGGCATGTGGTATCTTCCCAGACTGGGGCACGAACCAGTGTCCCCTGCATCGGCAGGCGGACTCTCAACCACTGCACCACCAGAGAAGCCCACAGAACCTTGTCTTTTAAGAACAAAAATCATAATGTCTTCATACCTGGTCATATCGGTTAACTTCTCCTGTGTAACAAATGACCTTGTGGTGGATAGACTCCAGCTATTCGTGACCTTGTATAATCTCCTGCCCTGAGTGTAGGTAGAATCTGTGACTTGCTAACCAACAGAATATGGCAAGGGTGATGTTGTGTCACTTCCCTGAGGATTTTATTTATTTATTTATTTATTTATTTATTTATTTATTTATTTATTTATGGCTGTGTTGGGTCTTCATTGCTATGTGAGGGCTTTCTCTAGTTGCAGCGAGTGGGGGGCTACTCTTCGTTGCAGTGCATGGGCTTCTCCTTGCGGTGGCTTCTCTTGTTGTGGAGCAGGGGCTCTAGGCGCCCAGGCTTCAGTAGCTGTGGCATGTGGGCTTCAGTAGTTGTGGCTCATGGGCTCTAGATCACAGGTTCAGTAGTTGTGGCACACGGGCTTAGTTGCTCCATGGCATGTGGCACCTTCCTGGACCAGGGCTCTAACTCGTGTCCCCTGCATTGGCAGGAGGATTCTTAACCACTGCGCCACCAGGGAAGTCCCAGTCATTGGAAATTCTGATTCAGAAAAAAAAGGATGTTATTTAAGGAAGTCTTGGTCTTGCTGGCAGATTCGCTCCAGAGATGCTCTTTGCTGGCTGAGTAAGGAAACAGCCATGTTGGCAAAGCCCATATGGCAAGGAACTGTGGGCAACCTCTGGTGGTGGAGGGCAGCCTCCAGCCTAAAGCTGGCAAAAAGATGAATCCTCTGTCCTGCCACCGCGAGGAAACTAATTCTGCCAATAACCTGAGTGTGTTTCAAAGTACATTCTTCTCCAGTCAAACTTCTAGATAAAAGCAGAGCCTTACTGATACAATTTCAACCTTGAGAGACCCCTAGTAGGGGACCCAGCTAAGCCATGCCCTGACTCCTGAACAGTGAAAACTGAAATAAGAAATGTATGGTGCTTTAAGTTACTAAGTTACTAAGTTTGTTGCACTTTGTTACATAAAAGGTAACTAATACAAACCCCAAATAACTGTGGTTTAAAACAACAACTAGTCATTTAGCTTACAATTCTGCAGTTTGGCAATGGGTTTTGACCCTACTGGAGAGTTCTGGTCTGTTCTGATTGGTTCATGTGTCTGCCAGCTGGCAGGTCAGCCACCGTGGATGTTTCATAAAGGAGTTGGTTGGAATGGCTATCCACTTGGTCCTCTCTTCATGTGTACAGGGTATTCTGGAATTGTTCTTAGGATAGCAGGAGGGTTCTAAGTTCTTAAGCGAGCAAACTAAAATTCACAAGTACTTTTCAGGTCTCTGTGGTGTGACGTTAGCTAATGTTCCATTGGCCTCAAGTCACATGGTCAAGCAAGACTTAAGGACTGGGTGATAGATTCCACCTCTTGAGGGGAGAAATGGAAAAGGGTGGTTGTGTTTACAATCATCACACCGGTATTCTCCATCTCTAAGTGATACTGCAAGTCACCCAGTTGATGAAGTCTGAAAGCTAGGAGACATCATTGATTCTTCTGATTTTCTCACTCCCCACTTCACTCCTCTATCTGTGTAACCTAAACATAATTGGCTCATTTCTTTCCATGATTATTGTATTTTAGTAGAAATACAAATGACTGGGTTGTATGTCTCCATGAAAATGGGTACTTTGTGCAGGAATAAAACACAATGCTTGCAACTTAGGAAATCTTATGGCTGTTCGTCAGATGTCTATCGACAAGCATTGAATGTAACCTAGTGTATGGGCTTTAGTGTATGTTCCCAAAATAACTAAAAAGTAGGAGTATCTTAAAGGTCACTTGGAAAATGTGAAGTACTTGTTGGGATTCTCTAAGGCTTCAGTAAAGAGTACTATAGCATACAGAACCACTCAGTTTTTACTTACAGGCTAAACCCAATCCACTCTTATCAGGGGTCAAAAAGTATGATCTGTAGACCAAATCTGGACCACTGCCTAATTTTGTAAGACAAATGAGTTAAGAAACCTGTTCAGATTCAATGGGAGAAGAATTAGAATCCCCCTTTCAATAGAAAGAGTCTCAAAAACTTTGTGGCCATCTTTATTTTACCACAGAAATTTTGTTGAATATAATTTAATAGATTCATGGTTGCTGAGAAGTTGCACTCCATCTGCTTAGAAATGATGAACATGGCCTTGGGCAGTCAAGTAGTCAGTGTGAAAATCCCAGTTGTTTCCATGTTTAGCTCTGTGATGGAGGAAGACACTTGTCTCCTCTACAGCTTCCTCATCATGGGGCTCATATGCCTGCCACAGACATTTTAATTTTGTTTGTGATGTTGCTTATCCTCAGCCTAATCTCTTGCCAAGTAAAAGTGGTACAGAGGAGGCTTCTGCACTTAACCAGATTATTCTGCTACTTGATATCCTTTTGATTTATCGGGTTTCAGATCTAGCCAGAAAAATACAAAACCAGTTAGACTTCAATATTTGGAATCTTCAAATGATAGATTGCCTATTTTCTCCCAACATTGACTTACTTAATTTAGAGGATTTTAAATGTTGTCAAGCAATATTAAGTAACACTTGTATCTTAATGACATATTGTGCTTTAAAATCCATGAAGTGATTTTATACACATAATACTATCAACCCTTACAATGACAATGAGTGGTTACTATTTTGTTTTTTTAACATATAAAGAAACCAAACATCAAGAGAGATTAACTTACTTTCTGAAGTTCACATTGCTAGGGCAGCTTCAGACCTCAAACTCAGGTTGTAAATTTGAGTCACAAGGAAGAAGACAATATTTTTATATGTCATTTACTGAGAAACTTAAACTTGTGTGTAAAGGAGAGAAGAGACCCTAATGTGCTATTAAACTTCTAAGTAACATAAATACTGAAAACTGTTACATTTATAAAAAATTAATAAACATCATGTGAGAGACTATATTAATATTACCTAATTAATTGAGCTTTAGGTTACATTCAACCCATTTACAGTTTGTTAAGCACCTTCAGTGTGTTTACTTCTGCATGCACAGCATCTAAAAAAGAATCTAAGGAACACTCTACCATATGAAAAAAATAATTTGGAAACTCAGAAGTGATTTAAGTCTCATTATCATTCTGCTGGTACAGAGTGCTAATAATAGTGTTGAGAAGCATTACTTTTACGTTAGCATAATTTTTGTCTTGATGCCACCATTATGGTTTACTTGACAAATGACTGCAGCCCACGGCCACACCTGCTACCTTTTCCATGACAGCAGAGTATTTTGCTATTCAGCTTTCAGAAAGGTTAATTTCTATTTTCTGCAATTATGAATGACATGGTTAGAGGAGGTTATAGGGAGCTGAATTACTGTGATTACTGTTTGCTAGAATTATGCAAATGTATATAGAAGCAAGTTTGTAAAAAATGAAATTAAGCTAGACTTGATTTAACCTAGTGTTATTAATGTTACAACTCAAAGTGTAAATAAAACACCAACATAATAAAATTCAAATCTCAATGTAAATATTATTTTATTATGAAGCACAAATAGGATGCCTGTTAACATAACATTTTTACCATAGCATTGCTGTATTTGGTATCATTGTTGAGGTATTCTGAAGCACATTAAAATCCAATCTTGCATGATGTATAATTTGAAAATGACGCTATTTTATTTTTTTCCCTAGGAGCACTGAATACAAATATGTTAGGCTCATCTTAGAGGCCGAATATTTTATCTGAGTTATGATTTAGAAAATAATCACTTAGTTCCACTAAGCATAAGTTTATGCAATTTAATTTATATTATAGTAATATTAGTAATAGCTCAATTATTCAGTATATCTGAATATTTAAATCTTTGTTTTGAGGGTTTTTTTCTAGTTTACTAAATTTCATCACTAAACCATACTTCCACTCATTCTTATCTTTGGTACTTTTTCTAGTTCTTTCTTATTTGACAATAGGAGTGAAGGACCCAAAGTACTTTGAAAAAAATTGGGAATCATTTTCCGTGTTACTTAGTCTTAAAGAAATGAATTCATGTTAATGGTTAAAACTTTGTAAAACTGTACATGGACAGGTGTGAATATATTATCATCAGCCTGTTGATTGATATTATATAAAAATAAAATAAAATCTCAAAATTATATTTTATTCTGAATTATACTACCCTTTAAAATTTACTTCCAAAAATTACAACACTGAGCAAATATAATCAAGCATAAAAACTAATATTTTATATGTCCTGCTATATTTATATATATGGCGTTTTGAAGAATATACCAAATGTATATGTACATGTTTTATATCCTCACATATGAGAAAATAAATGTTTAAATGTATGAAAGAGGCAATCATTCTATGTTAGTTTTAAAACTATGCAATTATGAAGAAAAATTTAAGCATTTTCATACAAGAAAAGTAATGCATAGCTGTTTCAAAATGCTGCTGAGGCCTTAGGGTCTGTGACTGATGCCCCCTCCCTCCTGGGCTCAGCGGGAGAGTGACTCATGGAGCGGCCGTAAGGGATCCCACATGCTACGGAGCAGCTAAGCCCGTGTGCCACAACTACTGAGCCTACACTCTAGAGCCCCCGAGCCACAACTACTGAGCCCATGTGCCACAACTACTGAAGCCCGTGCACCTAGAGCCTGTGCTCTGCACCAAAGAGAAGCCGCCGCAATGAGAAGCCCGTGCACCACAACGAAGAGTAGTGCTCGCTTGCTGCAACTAGAGAAAGCCCACGTGCAGCAACGAAGACCCAACACAGCCATAAATAAATAAATAAATAAATAAATAAATAATTTTAAAGTAATGCATAAGTATGTATAAGTATATAACTCATAAATATAAGTTGATATTGCTTCAAACATTATTCAGAATTTCATGTTAAAAATGGAAGCTTTACTTTTTTTTAACACTATTGATGTGTGTGTTTGAAGGATGCTGTTTTTAAAAACAAAGAACTCCCCCCCAAATTTACATTATGTTTTTATAAATATGGTTACTAGATATGAATATTCACGATCAACTATGAAATCATCAGTGGCTATGAGAGAGACCAATTCAACCTGCCTGTTATTTTTTCCTAGACATACAGTTAAACCAGTTTACTGTGAAGTAAGGTCATGTGACTAAGTGCTATCCATTGGGAAGCAAAGGGCAGAACACTTGTCTCTCTCAGGCCCATCACATAAAGACTTTCTACATGTGCCCTTCCATTCTGTTTGCCTTTTGCCAGCCTGCTGCTGAAAGGCATAGTGACCCTAGAAGCCAAGCATGCAGTATGGCAGAGCTTAAGGTTGAACACTGAGGTATTATATCACTAATCAGGAGAGCTATGACTACTGGCAATAAACAGCAGTTTTAATTTTGTAAGGAAACAAAGTAAATGCCTCTCATATTTAGAAACATTTATATTTTAGGGTTTTGTGTGTGTGTGTCTGCTCCCGCACACGTGTGTGTTTGAGATATATGTGAGAGTAGTTAGTGTGATCTTAACTTATATGTAGACTTAGAAGACATATGGAGTGAAAAAACTAAACAAAATTTTACAAGTGATAAGAAATGAGCTTTTTTCTGGTTGTCCTTTGTATATCTTCTTATTTAATTTCTTTTGTTTCTTTGATTGTACTGTCCATTATCACAACTGTTCAAATAGGGGTAGGTCTTTGACTCATGTCTCTATTTTAGAATAATTTTTTTCACTAAATCTTTGACTCATTTTGGCTAAGACTGAGGGTTTACCTTAGGAATGCAAGGCTGGTTCAACATTGAAAAATCAATTAGTGTAGGGTTTACCTCAGGAATGCAAGGCTGGTTCAACATTGAAAAATCAATTAGTGTAAGTCACCAAATCAATAAAGCAAAGAAGAAAAATTATATCATCTCAATAGATACAGGAACCATATTTGACAAAATTCAATAAACTTCATTATAAATACCAACAACAAGCTAGGGATAGAAGAAAACTTCCTTAACCTGATAAATAGTATCTACAAAAATACAGATAATTTAATTAATGGTGAAAGATAGAATGTTTTCTCCAAAGATCAGGAACAAAGTAAGGATGTCCTCTATCAGCACTCCTATAAAACATTATACTGAAATTTATAACCAGAAGAATATTACAAGAAAAAATAAAATAAAAGGTATATAGGAAATAAAGGGAGAAATAAAACTGAATATTTACAGTTGACATGATTATTCACATAGAAAATACAAAGGACTCTAAAGATAATTCCTAGAACTAATAAGTAAATCAGTAAAGTTGCAAAGTATAACATCCAATCGTATCTATATACCAGCAGCGAACGTTTGTAATTTGACATTAAAGAAGGAGTATCACTTATTATAGCACAGAAAAATGAAGTAAACAGGTAAAGAGCAATCAAATATGTACAAGACTTGTACACTGAAAACTACAAAACATTGATGAAAGAAACCAAAGAACTCCATTTAATAGAGAGATGTGCTGTGTTCATAATTGAATGACTCTATGTTAATAAGACGTCAATTTTCTCTAAATAAATCTATAGTTTCAATGCAATTCTAATAAAATGTAGCAGAACTTTTTGTAGACCACAAGTTAATACTGAAATGTATATGGAAACACAAAGAAATAAGACTAACTAAGATAATTTATTCAAGGGACTTCCCTGGTGGTCCAGTGGTAAAGAATCTGCCTTCCAATGCAGGTGATGTGGGTTTGATCCCCAGTAGGGGATCTAAGATCACACATGCTGAGGGACAACTAAGTCCATGCGCCACAACTACTGAGCTCGTGTGCCTCAACAAGAGAGCCCACATGCTGCAAACTACAGAGCCCATATGCTCAGGAGCCCGTGTACCACAACTAGAGAGACAAAACCTGCACACCACAACTAGAGAAAAACCTGCACATGGCAACAAAGAGAACTTGTGCCAGAAGGAGAAGATCCTGCATGCCTCAATGAAAATCTCACATGCCACAACTGAGACCCGACACAGCCAAAAAAAATAAAATAAAATAAAAATAAATTTAGAAAAGATAATTTATTCAAAAAGAAAAGAGGATTCACACTACCTGATTTATGAGCTATGATGAAGCTGCAGTAATCAAACAGTCAAGACAGTGGGGGATTGTCAAGGAAAATATACATATATGAGTGGAACAGAGTAGAGGGTCCAGAAATAGACCCACAGAAATATAATCAGCTGATTTTTGACAAAGGTATAAAGACAAGTCAATAGAATAAGAAGTGTCTTTTTTTTTTAAGGGCTGTAAAATGGAAGGTCTGCATGCTAAAAAAATTAATGAACCTTGAATTTATTCAAAAATTAAAATTGGATCACAAACCTAACTATGAACATAAATTTATAAAACGTCTGGTAGAAAACATAGGAGAAAAATCTTTGTGAATTTGGGATAAGTAAAAAGGTCTTAGATATATCAGTTAAACCTATCCACGGAAGAAAAAAATGATAAATTTGGCTTTATCAGAATGAAAATTTTGGCTCTGTGAAGTGTACTGTTAAACATATTTTTTAAAAAAAGCAGCAGATTGGGAGATGATATTTGTAAATGACATATTTGAGAAAAGACTTGTAAAAAGTATCCAGAATACTTAATTCTCAAAACTCAACAATAAGAAAGCAAACAACCTAAGTAAAAAGCAGGCAAAGGGGCCTCCCTGGTGGTGCAAGTGGTTGAGAGTCCGCCTGCCGATGCAGGGGATACGGGTTCGTGCCCCGGTCTGGGAGGATCCCATATGCCGCGGAGCGGCTGGGCCCGTGAGCCATGGCCGCTGAGCCTGCGCGTCCGGAGCCTGCGCTCCGCAACGGGGGAGGCCACAACAGTGAGAGGCCCGCATACCGCAAAAAAAAAAAAAAAAGCAGGCAAAGTATTTGAATAGAAACTCGACCAAAGAATATATATGAACAGTAAATAAGGACCTGAAAAGTTGCTCAACTTCCATGTCATTAGTCATTAGAGAAATGCAAATTATAACCCAGGGTCATCACTGCATATGCGTTACCATGGCTAAAAAATAACAAACATAGCAATACCACATTTGTCAAAACACACATCTGACTACGCCAAGAGTGAAATTTACTGCACATAATTTTAAAAATTAATTGCACAAATTTCCAATCAGCAGTGGTCACTTCCCAATAATGCACATTTCCCTTCTCTACAGCTTTGCATGTTGGGAGATATTTCTTTTGCAGAGATGAAAACTACCTCTCTGAAATGTTGCCCATTGATCCATTTCTGTTTCAAGCAGTCACAAAAATGGCATTCAATCTCAGGTAACTTGTCAGCCTGCCTTCCAACTCTGAGATAGTTGCATGTGTGTGTGAGTGTGTGTGTGTGTGTGTGTGTGTGTTTTGGGATTATTTCCTACATCAGCACAATGTAGGGATATGATATCTCCTGCTGAATTATATGTTTTTATGTTCATTTGAAAATGTCTAGAAAGATTATTCAAATAAACATTTAGACTGGATATAAAAATAATTAAAGCCGAAGATTTGGCAGGGCTACTTTGTTTTCATCCTCTTTTTTTTGTCTCATTGCTCATAAACTCACAAACCATCAAAAAAGACACATACGTACCCAAATTGCACTCCTTTGGGCAAATCTAATTCCATCACCATTCTGGATGTGGCCTCAAGCAGCTAAGAACTCTCCTACACTATCCCAAAAATCAACAGCAAATTTTTAATTAAAAAATAACTAACTAATTAATCCCTAAGTAATTTTGGAAAATTTTAACTTCTAAGATAAAAACCAAATGAACTCACTAAGCCATTTCCAAGAGGCAGGAGGTTGTTGACAATATATCAACCAGGCTAATTAAAAAACAAATAATCAAACAGAAAAGTTGGCTCAATTCAGTGATTGCTTGGAGAGTAAACATCCTTGGCATATGACATATTCAGGCATTGATGAGAATTTATTCTTAGGCCCAAAGTTGTACAAGTAATATATGCAAGAGAGAAAATATAAACTACTATTGAAAATTCATTTCAAACATCACTGCAGGTATTCATTTTTAAAAACAGGGAGCCTATTTTTTAATTCAAAAATAAAATATACATGATAAACCTCTGTGAAAGAAAATATGTAAACCACTTTGACATATAACTTTCCTAATCTAAGGAATCAGATGTAGTTATTATTTTCATTCACTCAGGAAATATCTTGTTCCAAGGAATTACAAAAGGATTACAAAGATAAATAAGGTAAAACATCTGCTCTTATTTCCATAATGGAAAGGAACTGTGGATATTCTAAGAAACATAGTTACCTTGACTAAAACATAGAGGCTTTACCATATTGTTATTATTGAAAAGCAATTTTGTATTTCTTGTATGATTAAAACCTAGTAATATTCTTGTCAAAGTAAAATTAGTGAGTCAAAGTGTTGTATAAATATTTTAAGCATTTTGATGCATAATGCCACAATATCTTCTACAATAGTTTTATAATTTCACATTACTGCTTATAAAATTGTATCCCCCATACACTCACTAAAACTCACTAACATGATGTATCATAATTTTTTAAAAAACTAAAAAAATTAAAAATAAAGGATAGAGCCTATTATTGTTTTAATGTGCTTATATCTGATGGCCAAAGTTAAATCCTCAACCTTTTGACATCTTAAAAGCTGTAATTCTAACCAAGCATTTAACCTTCAGTGTCATCTAGGGGAAGTTTACCAGAATACATATGGCTTGTCACATCACTAACTTCTAATTCCGTAGTCCTTAGGTGAACTACCTGTGCATCTATACTTTGAAAAAGGAGCTGGGCTGATTTAGAGATGGACCTTCATTCACGCTACCTCCCGAGTTCTAATCTTACATTTACAGGCAAAATTGATAGTGACAGAGTAAAGGGACAAAGGAGGTGATTAAATAGTTAATCCCACAGGGGATTCTAATTAAAGAAAAAAGTATGGGAGACCCCTGTAAGCTAATGATCACTCTAGAAAGTAAGCTTCCCTGGCAACAAAACCATGCAACAGAAGCTCACCAGGAGACCAGCTGAGGCCAGATTAGAGGAATGCAGGCCCCTCTCACCCTGACCCTTATCAGCAACCCTGCCCTTGAACCATTGCTATAAAACTCCTCACCAAATCCTCCCGGGGTTAGGACATACAGTTTTGAGGGCATTAGCCCACTGTGTCCCCCTTTGCCTGACAAAGAAATAAAGCTATTCTTTCCTACTTCACCCAAAACTCTTTCTCAGAGATTTGATTCAGCACCGGTGCACAGAGGCTGAGTTTTAGCATCACAAACACCAAAGCAAACAATCCAGAGAGTGTCTATATTGAGAATCCTCCAATCAAGGGCAGTGCATGTTTTAGACTCTCCTTCTCCCTGCCCTGACATTTCTAGGGCACTGGTTCCAGGATGGCTTGTATGATCTCTGTTACTGTGCACTAAAGTCAGGGCCTCTGTCTTCATAAATTGACCATATTCCTAAATTCAGATTGGTCTTCTGTTAGCTCTATATCTAAATTTAGCAAGTCCTACCACTGGTGGATTCCTGCTGGCACCTTCACAAAGACAGAAGTGTTGCTTTAGCTCTGTTTTGCTGCAAGCTGTGCTGCCACTATGGATATCCTGTAATCTTCCTCTTGTTCAGCACTTTATGTACAGCAATACTTGTGTCTGGAGCAAAGCACTATTCTATTCAAGAGATTACTCACTCCTACTTCAGGTTAATTTGCTTTTATTTATCCTTGGTGATGAGATGCTGAAGCATCTTAATGAAGGTTTTAAATAGCTTCTTCATGGTTATAAAAGTTTATTCCAGGAGACAATATATGAACTGGGAACTAGAGGGCCTATTAAGGTTTTAACTCTTGCTTGAGGCATTTCCCCATCTCAGAGCTAGAGATGATTCACCATCCCAGCATTTCCTTTTCTGACTAATAAGACTTTATCTTTGTTTAAATTTGAGGTGTGGTTAGGGAAAGCAAACTCAAGTGTTGTGTACAATTCTAGCTTGGTCACTAAGTGGTCCCGTGCTGTAGCCATCTGTCCAGGACTCACTCATATGCCAGCTCTGACATTTACTAAATTCATAACTTTGAGCAATTTTTTTGTTTTGCTTTGTTTGTTTTGTTTTTAGTGTAACTGAACCTCAATCTCCTCATTTGTAAAAGGGTCTTAATTTTAATACTTCTCTGACACAGTTGTCATAATGATAACATAACTGATTCACAGATACTTTGCACAATTATTGGAAATATACGTATTAATTTCATCAACCTGATTAAAACTCTTAGAATAGATTACCATTAATTTTTGATAAGATGCAAGATCCTTAATAGTGCTTGTAAGACTGAGTATTTTGATTTTCTTCTCACCTCACATTAAATTACCCCTCATTATTTTGCCTTCCTCTTTCTTTGCACCTGTCTCAGTGTAAATAACCACTGTAAGGCATCAATCAGCTTTCCAAAATCCTCATTTACTTTTCCTAAAGTCTTTCTTCTTGGTAAACAGCATGGAAGATTTTATTTTCCATGGATTGCCAAGGCAACATCTCCCATCTCACACTCTGCTCTGCAATGTGATGTTGCCCCTCCTCCATCATAAGATAGAGTCTATTTCTCATTTTTTTTTTTTTAAGAACAAACTATTAGGAGGGTCCTCTTATGGCCTTGACCAATAGAATACAGTGGGAAAGGATGCTTTGCTTATTTCAGGTGTATCCTTAGCTTGTTTGGCAGCTTCTGTATCCTGTCTTGGGACGTTTGTACATGGGATGCTTTTATGCTGAAGCCAGCCATCATGCTGTGAGAAACCCCAGTCACACGGAAAGGCTCTCTGGATGCTCTGCTTGACAGCTGATCTTCGAGTTTCCTAGCCAAGTGAGTACTCCGCATTGGATGAACAGACCAGGTAAGCCTTCAGCTGACTCTAACCTGCCCCTATTGTATGGTAACTGCATCAAGAACTCGAAGCAAGAACTGTCCATCGGAGCCCGATTAATTCACACAATGTGAAAGCCAGTATTAAATTATGTTAGTCAAGGAAGTTTCAGAGTATTTTTCTCTGTAGTATTAATAATCAGAGCAGATTTTGGTGAAATTTTCAGGTTTTAGCTTATTGATTTGATTTAGTAGATGAATTTCTAGAGCCATACTTGTAAGCTTCCTTTGGGACACAATTCCTAATTTTGTTTTGTCTTTGGATTCTTTCCTCACATATGCAGTTCACCTTCTGTGTACAATTTCAAGAAGTCCATAGACTCCTTATGTTTCATTCATTAAATCTTTCTAGACAATCATGAACCTTACCTTAAAAGACTTCTTTCAGAATATTTAACTTGCTTTGTAATGTCCTCCTCTCCTTGATATTCTCAACCAAGTTTTTCTAATAACACTGAAACTTAGTACAGAATAGGAAAGAGACAGATTAAGGTATAACAGTTATAGACTGAAAACATCACTGAAGCTAATGCCTGGGATATATCTTAACCCAGTACATAAAGAAGTCAGGCTCAAAACGAACAGAGTTATTCTTAACTTTAATTTTATAAAGGTATTCATTTATTCATTTTTAATTTTATCCATATATTTATTCACTATTTTCTCACTCATCATTTAATAAACATGGATGGAGCTCCTATTAAGTTCTGGGCCTTGTGCACAGCAATGCAGACATAGAGATAAATGAAGAAACTTTTTTTTTTCCTCAAGAAATGCACAGGCTAGTTGGAAAGACAGACGTGCAAACAAACCGTGGAATTTCTTTAATATAACAGTAAAATCATCAGAGAACATCTTCTTTAGTCATTTATGACCTGTATTTTGAAGATGAATGGGAGTTTTCCAGGAAGCAAATAAAAGGTAATGACTATTAGGAAAGGGTAGGTGATAGTAGTGGGCAGTTAGAAAAGAGTAGAGCTATTGAATAATTCATTGTGAATGTAAAGTATAGCTGGAGATAATCTTGGTGATATAACCAGGGCCAGGTTATAGCAGTTAGGTTGTTTATTTTTTAAATTGAAATCTATTTGATGTATAACATTGTGCAAATTTAGCTGTACAACACATTAATGTGATACATATATATTGTAATACGATTGCCATTGTAGCAATAATTAGCTTCTTTATCATGTCATAAAACTTCCATTTATTTTTAGTGGCTGCAATAATTAAGATCTAGGCAGAGAGAGAAAGACAAATAATGTATGTTATCACTTACATGTGGAATCGAAAAATGCCAACCTAGTAAAAATAGAGAGTAAAATGGTGGTTACCAGGGGATGAGGGTGGGGGATAGGACAGATGTTGTTTAAGGATGCAAATTTGCAATAAGTAGTAAATAGGCCCTAGAAATCTAATGCACAGCATAGTGAACATACACAACGCTATTGTATTATACTCATCAAACTTGCTAAGAAACATGCTAGGTTGTTTACACTTTTTCTGGAAGGGAACAGGGAGCTATTAAGGGGATTTAATTAAGAGAAAAAAATAATCAGGCTTTGGGGACTTCCCTGGTGGTCCAATGGTTGGGAGTCCACCTTCCAATGCAGGGGACAAGGGTTTGATCCCTGGTCGGGGAACTAGGATCTCACATGCTGCTGGGCAACTAAGCCCCTATACTACAACTAGAGAGTCAATGCACTGCAACTACTGAGCCCACGTGCCACAACTAGAGAGCACGTGCATGGCAACGAAGGACCCTGTGTGCCGCAGCAAAGATCCCGCAAGCCACAACCGAGACCCGACACAGCCAAATAAATAAATTAATTACGAAAATAATAATCAGGTTTTCTTTCTTCCAAACTATCACTTTTGAAGCAATCTGAAGGATGGTTAAAGAATAAATGTCAGAAAGAACACTGTGAGCGGGGCCTTTCCAAAGGTGAACTATGTTAGAAAAGATCTAAATTAATAGACAACAGGAATGAACAGAGAGAGAGGATCAGAGATATAATTAGAAGGTAGAATTTGCTGATCCTAAACATATTTTTTTAATTTTTATTATATACTGGAGTATAGTTAATTTACAATGTTGTGTTAGTTTCAGGTGTACAGCAAAGTGATTCAGGTTTACATATACATATACCTATTATTTTTCAGTCTTTTCCCATATAGATTATTAAGAGTATTGAGTAGAGTTCCCTGTGCTATATAGTAGGTCCTTGTTAATTATCTATTAATTTAATGTGAGAACATGAGGAAATAAAGTCTTGCCTATGATCCCAATTCTTAATGCAAGAAACTATGCTGATTATGGTACAAATAAAATAATAGAAGTTAGGATGAAATACTGTTTGAATATGAAGACCAAAGCATATTTCCTAGCAAAATCTTTTAAAATGATTAAGTAAATGAATAGTTATGATTCATTATTAGCTATTTGGAGTTTGATATGGGTATGAGATTATCAGGGGAACACATAATAAAATGTTGGATACATATATTTTGAGTCTCAAGAGAAAAGTCTGAGAAGACTGTATTGATTTGGGAGTTATTGACAAACAGGTGATTTTTGAAACCATATTGTTAGATAAATTAAGATGAAGTTAGTAGAAGTTGAATGAGAAGAAATCTGAAGACAGAACTGTGTGGAATCATAAGATGTAAGTGTCTGAAGGAAGACATTGCAGTCTTCCTTAAAAGACTGGGAAACAATGGTAACTAATACTGGATAGAATTAAGGAAAATAGTCAAAGGTTTGAAATTCAGGAAAGATACAAAGAGTAAGAACTAAATATCCAGAAGTCATTGGTTACATTTTACTCGAAAGTGTTATCCAATAGTGGGAATAAAAGTCAAACAACTTGAACCATGAATGGGCAGGGAGGAAATGGAGAGAATGAGTACAAACCACTTTTCAATGAAACTGAGTTGAAAGGAAATATTCTTGGAAATGAATTCAAGGTCAAATGAGTATATGTATTTATTGTGTATAATATCGAACCTAAAGACATACAGATGGCCAAGAAGCACATAAAAAGCTGCTCAACATCACTAATTATTAGAGAAACGCAAATCAAAACTACAATGAGGTATCACCTCACACCAGTTAGAATGCGCATCATCAGAAATCTCCAGAAAATCTAAAAACTACAAATGCTGGAGAGGGTGTGGTGAAAAGGGAACCCTCTTGCACTGTTGCTGGGAATGTAAATTGATACAGCCATTATGGAGAACAGTATGGAGATTCCTTAAAAAACTAAAAATAGAATTACCATATGACCTAGCAATCCCACTACTGGGCATATACCCAGAGAAAACCATAATTCAAAAAGACACATGCACCCCAATGTTCATTGCAGCACTATTTACAATAGCCAGGTCATGGAAGCAACCTAAATGCCCTTTGAGAGATGAATGGATAAAGAAGATGTGGTACATATACCCAACGGAATATTACTCAGCCATAAAAAGGAATGAAACTGGGTCATTTGTAGAGACGTGGATGGACCTAGAGACTGTCATACAGAGTGAATTAAGTCAGAAAGAGAAAAACAAATATCGTATATTAATGCATATATGTGGAACCTAGAGAAATGGTACAGAAGAACTGCTTTGCAGGGCAGAAATAGAGACACAGATGTAGAGAACAAACATATGGACACCAAGGGGGGAAAGTGGCGGCGGGTGGTGGTGGTGGTGGTGTGATGAATTGAGAGACTGTGGTTGACATATATACACTAAAATGTATAAAATGGATAACTAATAAGAACCTGCTGTATAAAAAATAAATAAAATAAAATTCAAAGAATATACTTATATTTAATACATACTTTGGTGTGTATGCAAAGTGGAAAATATAAGCCAAATGTCAGGAAATGACAACTACATTATTCTTACTGCCTACCCATCTGCCTGCAAATGTAAGACTCCACTGATGATAAGAAGCATTAAAATATCAGAAAGGAGATAATGTGGGAAATTATGTTTCTTAGGGTCAATAAAAATGATATAATACATATAGTGCATAAATGAGTGTATGTGTGTGTGTATGTGTGTGTGTAGGATGTACATTCTCAGAAGCTAAATGGGAGGGTTAAAGTAAATATTAACAACTGACATATTCCTATGATTGTAAGCAGAAGTATATCTTAATTATGTATTAGCTAATTCTCTTTATTGTGCCCAACAGTCAGTATTTAGTGTTAATATACATTTAATATACCTCTACCTTTAGTGAGCCTTTAGACATGGAAAAAGAGAGCTGAGGTTTTCGTTTGACTTTGGAAACATGAAGTACATTTTGAAAAGAAGAATAACTTTATAAGCAATACTTTTAAAGGTGATAACATATTTCAAGGAGGACTTTTGGAATTTCTATCATCTCAGATGAGAGATTAATAAGAGCTTTAATATTAGCTCTTTTGTAAAACTCAGATTGCACCAGGTTTTCAAGCCTGCTGTGATGAATTAAGTTTCTTTAATAAGAAGTGTTTTAGGTTACCCTTTTTGCATCAAAAAAGGAGGTTCCTTAAAAAACTAAAAATAGAACTACCATATGACCCAGTATTCCCAGGCATATACCCTGAGAAAACCATAATTCAAAAAGAGACATGTACCACAATGTTCATTGCAGCTCTATTTACAACAGCCAGGACATGGAAGCAACCTAAGTGTCCATTGACAGATGGATGGATAAAAAAGATGTGGCACACATATACAATGGAATATTAGTCAGCCAAAAACAGAAGCAAAATTGAGTTATTTGTAGTGAGGTGGATGGACCTAGAGTTTGTCATACAGAGTGAAGTAAGTCAGAAAGAGAAAAACAAATATCATATGCTAACACATATCTGTGGAACTTAAAAAACAAAAAATTGTTCTGATGAACCTAGGGGCAGGACAGAAATAAAGACGTAGATGGAGAGAATGGACTTGAGGATATGGGGAGGGGGAAGGGTAATCTGGGACGGAATGAGAGAGTGGCATGGACATATATACACTACCAAATGTAAAATAGATAGCTAGTGGGAAGCAGCCACAGAGCACAGGGATATCAGCTCGGTGTTTTGTGACCACCTAGAGGGGTGGGATAGGGAGGGTGGGAGGGAGACGCAAGAGGGAGGGGATACGGGAATATATGTATATGCATAGCTGATTCACTTTGTTATAAAGCAGAAACTAACACACCATTGTAAAGCAATTATACAAAAAAAAAAAAAGAACATCCATTAGTGTTACAAACTTTTTCTCCTATATCATTTCTTAGTTTTCAAAGTTGACATGAAAGAAGTTACTAGAAAAATATTCAAATTTTAGTTATTTGGTATGAATCACCAAAATTTAGCCATCAGTTCGATTTCTGCTAATGAGTTAAATAATTACACCTCTCAGGGAATGAAAAATGACTTTCTTAAAGTTTTCTTTTTCAACCAAAAGTAATATGTAAAGGTACTGAATAACTTATGGAATTGATAATGAGTTCCTTTATTTTTTCTTGATTGCTAAGTTCAAAACTATAATTTGGTTTAAAATGGAGGTTACCATATCTAGATTAGTGCATTTTTATCACATAATTATTAATTTTGACTGAAATTACTGAGCACACAGATACTGAGAAAAATTTTTCATGTGATATTAAGCACAACAGTTGACAAGAGCGAGAAAAACGTAAAGATTCTTAAACAGTGGGTAAAGAGGAGAGGTTCTACGTATATGTCACTTTTATTTAATATTATTACAGACAATCAAGATACACATTAGTGTTCTTACAGTTAAGTATAGTTGTGAAAAATGACAGTGAGAAAAATGAAGTAATTTAAACAAGACTAAAGCAGCAGAAAACCTGGAATCATTATTTAAAGTCTAAACCTATGCTGTACCAAATTGAAATAAGTATAACAACAACAAACACAGTAACAATAGTTATTGTGTGATATGTAGACTATATATACATTATACATATACATATATACATATATAGTATATATACATATATATAGTATATATACATATATATATTAGAGTTTATATAACTCGATATACTAGAATTATATAGATATATAGATATAGATATATTTGAAATTGGGGACCTGAAAGACTGATGAGAATTTGTAAAAATAACAATCTAAATAGCATTATTCAAATCCCAGGTTATGGAATAGAATAGGAACTGATTTTAGGACCAAAAAAGTCCAGTTCCATAAATAAATAAGTAAGAATATACTTGGCTTGATTAGCTCAAGGTAGTCATTTACTTAGGGTCAAAATGGATATTCATTTAAGCAGAAGTAACTAAGTTTTCTAATAGCATATTTGTTATAAAGCCATTGTCTTTGTTAAATAAACTCACATGCTCTTTCCAGAATCTAAACAACATCCCTCCATGAATTCCTTGCTCCTTTCTCTCCATGTTATGTTACCTTATCTTAAAAAATAAACAAACAAAAACCCAAAAACTCCCCCAACCATATTATTTCATCTAGTTCTGGCCTCATTAAGTTCTTCCTCTTTATTATAAAACTTCTCAAAATAGATGTTCTTTTTTTTCTATCTCCAATTCTTCACCAAATGCTTTATTTTTCTTTATAGTGGCTTAATTAAGACATAATTCACATAACATACAGTTCACCTACTTAAAAGATATAACTCACTCTTTTACTATATAGGCAGACATATGCAATTATCACCATTGTCAATTTTAGAATTTTCATCACAGCAAAAAGAAACCATGAACCATATAGCTATTACCATCTTATACTCCCATTAACCCCTCAACTCAAACCTAAGTAGCCCCTAATTTGCTTTCTGTCTCTATAGATTTACCTATTCTGGACAATTCATATACTATGTGGTCTTTTGTGACTAGCTTCTTTCACTTAGCATCATGTTTTCAAGATTAATCCATATTGTAGCATGTATCACTACTCCATTCTTTTTTATGGCTAAATAATTTTGCATGTATGGATATATTGAGTTTTGTTTATCCATTTATCAGGTGATGGAATTCAGGTTGTTTCTATCTTTTGACTATTATGGATAAGGCTGCTATAAATATTCTCCTACTAATTTTTGTGTGGACATGTATTTTAGTTTCTCTTAGGTATATACAAAGGTGTGGAATTTCTGGGTAATATGGTAACATATGATAATGTTTCACAAACCACCAGATTGTTTTCAAATATGGCTACACTATTTTATATTCCCACCAGCAGTCTATGAGAAGTTTGATACTTCTCATCCTTGCTAACACTTATTACCTGACTTTTTGGTTATAGCCATACTAGTGAGTACAAAGTGATAACCCATTGTGGTTTTAGTTTGCATTTCCCTGATGGCTAATGATGTTGAGCATCTTTTCATATGTTTATTAACCATTCACATAACTTCTTTATAGAAATATCTATTCAGATCCTTCACCCATTTTTTTAATTGGGTTGTCTTATTATTATTGAACTGTAATGGTTCCAAATATTCTAGATAAAAGCACCTTATCATATACATAATTTTCAAATACTTTCATTCTACGGGTTATATTTTCACTTTCCTTGACAGTTTCCTGTGAAGCAGAAACATTTTTATTTTTGACGAAGTCCAATTAAATTTTTTTTCTTTGGTTGCTTATACTTTTTGTGTCATATCTAAGAATGTTTTGTCAAATCTGAGATCACAGAAACTTATCCCTATATTTTCTTCTAAAAGTTTTATAGTTTCAGTTTTTATACTTAGATGTTGAATCCATTTTCAGATACATTTTGTACTTAGCATGAGGTGGGAGTCCAATTTTATTATTTTGCATGTGGCTATCAGTTGTCCCAGCATCATTTGTTGAAAAGACTATTCTTTCTCAGTTGGATGGTGTTGACACTTTTGTTGAAAATCAATTGACCATAGATACAAAGTTTTATTTCTGGACTCTCAATTCTGTCCCATTGGTCTATGTATCTATCTTTATGCAAGTACCACACTGTTTTGATTACTATAGTTTGTAATAAGATCTGAAACTGGGAGCTCTGAGTCTAATAACTTTTATTTTTTAAGATTGTTTTGGCTTTTGTGCATCCCCTGCCATTCTATATGAATTTTAGAGTGTGCTTGTCAATTTCTGCAGCAGAGCCAGCTGGGATTCTAATAGGGACTATGTTGAATCTTTGAACAAATTTTGTGAGTATTGAAATCTTACCTATAGTAACTTATGAGTTCTGTGAACAATTTCCATTTATTGAATCATTTTTAGTTTCTTCAACACGGTTCCGTAGTCTTCAAAGTATATGTTCTGCAGTTTCTTGGTTAAATTTATTGTTAATTATATATTTCGTTTTGATGCTATTGTAAATGGAATTGCTTTCTTAATTCCATTTTGGATTTTTCATTGCAAGTATGTAGACATACAGTTGATTTTTGTATATTGATCATGTACATGAAAAATTGCTCAACTTGCTTATTAGTGCCAAAAGCCTTTTAGCACATTCCTTAGGTTTGTCTATATACAAGATTATGTTGTCTATGAATAGAGATCGTTTTCAGTCTTCCTTTCCAATCTGGATGCCTTTAATTCCTTTTCTAACTGCTCTGGGTAGAATTTCTACTGGACATCCTTGTCTTGCTCCTGATCTTTAGTTGGTTAATTTGTTGTTAAATTGGTGACTCATTAATTGCTTTTTCAATTTTGAATGCATTCCTGGAAATAGACCCTCTCCTCCGGATGCCTTGACATCATCCTCTTTGCCTAAGCGGGAGGAAGGTGTGGGTTCCACAGCACCCCAGACCCACTTCTTCCTCATTTGGGTACTACTTGGGCTCCCACCAGTTGTCCACCTGTGATGAGTTCCCCATCACTGAAAAACATTCTAGACCATCCTCACAGAGACTATGGGGTCCCTGAAAGCCACCCTGGTTATCTCTTGGTTCTACAATGAGGGAGTGGGAACAGCAGGTGATGAGATTATTAGGCATAGTCAGATTTCCATATTTGTTCATGCAGATCCTGCTGGCTATCAAGCACAATTAAATCCCTTATAGGGTCAGTTCTATCTGTCCATGAGACAACCCAGATCTTAACTGACAAACTTGGACATGGAAAAGGCAGCTACAGGCAAAATATCAAAATTGACCAACAGCAAAAAACAGGTAAAAATGGTAATTACACACCCTCCCCTAGACGATGTGGGCAAGGATCTTCCCAAAGCGATCTCTGGGTCTGGTTTTTCAAACATGAGGTCTCAGTGGAGGAGATGGATGAACTCCCCAGGGCAGGTACAAGGCATGGAGAGTGCCATGGGTGACCCTGCTAGGGTCCTCATGGTGGTCCCCATGACTAATAAGAGTGCTATGCCCTCTGACCCTTCCCATGAATCTGGAGATGAATTGGAGTGCCCCAGCAACTTTGACCCAGATCTTTTGAGCTTCCAAAAAACACAAAACAAAATACAAAAAGACAAGACAGTACCAGAGGTTAAGCCAATGTCCATCTACCCCCAGGAGAACAGGAAGCCCTATGCCAAGGTTACAGTCCAATAGAGAGGTAGGGAAGAATCACAGCTTCTGATATGGGGGCTGAGGCCACCACCTCTAGGACTATTGCCCAAGCTGACTATAGGTGGATCCCTTAGTGCCTCTACAAACCCCCATTGCTGCGCCTCCTGCTACTGAATGAATAGGTCTATTATCTATGTGCCATCTTGCTCACTTTCGCCCCCAGTCCCTGCCAGAAAGTACTGCAATTAGGGCCATCCTTGCAGGGCATATGGAAGACCACGCACCTACCTTACCACCCTCACCTAGTGCTGTTGTTCCTCAAAAATAATACTGGCTGCCTGAGGGAGAAAAATAAACAGCTGCCCTCATTGCTGAGCTCCAGGAAGTCAAAGCCCTCTCTGAGATTATTTCTCTATTCAGTAGCCCCATCTTGCCTGTGTGGAAGGCTGCAGGTACCTGGAGAGTCACCATGTGTAATAAATGGCTCAACACTGTACTTCAGTACTTGGGGCCTGCAATGCTTCCCTGACATTGTGATTGCTACAGGCTATGACCCAAACTGAGGGTACTTGGTAATTGACATTGCAAAGACACTTTTAAGCATTCCTTTCTACAAGGATGATCAGGATAGCTTGCCTTCACATGGAATGGGTTACACCTTTAATGTCCTTCCACAAGCCTGCCCAAATTCCTGGGGTCTTTGCCATCAATGGGTTGGCCATGACTTGGAACAAGTCCCAGTCTTGGAGGGAGCACTTTCCATCATATAGATGATATCTTTCCAGTGGGCCTAGACCAGGACACCATCTTATGCTGAACTCCTGAATTTTCCATCCTAATAACCTCATCTAACCCTAATTACTTCCCCTAAGTCCCATATCCAAGTACCATTACACTGGGGGTTAGGGATTCAACATATGGATTTGGGGGGAACACATTCATAACATGTATCTTCATATTTTCTATTCATCTTCCTCTGATTACCTCTTTTCACACTATTGAACTTGCTTTTCACTGGACACACTTCTGCCCCATGGCCTTTCATACTTCTTGTTTCATCTGCCTGGAAATATATTGCAAATATCATCCCACATTCCACTCCCTCAGCTTCAATATTTGGCTCACCTCAGTAAATAATTTCCTAACTCTACTCTTGAATATTATAACACTCTTATTCTCCTACCTAGTTTATTTTCTTTCATAGCACTAATCACCTAGTAATATTCTACATAACATAACATTTTAGGATCTGTCTGTCTCTCATGAAAATTTAAACTCTATTAGAGCAGAGATTTAATTTTTTTAAAAAATTTATTGTTATATCCCCAACTTCTACAGTCATGTATGACACGCCATTGAAAATGTGTATTTTTAATGGAATCAAATTACAATGCAGTAATTTGAGTCACCTAAGGAAATACATAACTGAAATTATTAAAATTATGATTGAATATCAGTAACAAAATTTGTTGTTTAATATCGGTTTTTCCATTATTAGATTGTGAGCTCTAGGGAGTAATGACTTTTCTGCATTATTCGGTACTGAAATATTAGCAGTTTGGACACTGCCTTGCTCATCATTGGAGCTCAGTGAGTACTGCTGAGTATATGACTATATTCTATCATCTATCTATCTTATATAATGATACCTTGTTGCCAGTTGGACTCCTGTTGTTGGATTTTCTGCTTTGAACTATAAAACTCTTACCTAAATTACTACGCATTGTTCTGTATTATATATCTGGTATCTCTGTGTTACAGCAATAGAAAATCCAAGAAACTCAACTAAGTGTAGGAAGAACCCTTCCTTTTAAACTTAAAAGATAGCTTTTAGAGCAATTTTCAATTATTTTACAGATAACTTTTTTTTAAAATTCAACTACCTTAATAAACCTAGTTTGTCAAAATAAATGCCACCTGCAGCCTTATGTATTGTGCTCATTGAAATGATTCATTTGTGGACAAATCAGTTGCTGTGTAATGTTTTCCATGAAGTCTGGCACAGCTGGTTTTTAATTTGTCTGTAAAGTGAAACCATTCCCTTTGGAGTAAATGTTTTCATTTGGATACTTCAATTTGTAATGTTTGCAAACAGTATTTTTCTCACACTATGGGCAAAGAAAAGTGTAATAAGGGAGTAAATCTGAACACATACAAATACACCTTAAGTAACTTTTTTCCCCATTAGCTGGCTTCTTATTCTAGATAAATAAATAATATTCAAAAAAAAATTAATGGCCAGAATATTCAATAAAAAGGAGCATGTGCACATTTGGCTTAACCTATTTAAATTATGACACAGTTATCCAAATAAACACATTTGCTTAGAACTTTACATTTCCACCTACTTAATATACTTAATACAAACTTGAAAACTTCCCTGGCGGTCCAGTGGTTAAGACTTCACCTTCCAACGCAGGGGGTGCGGGTTCGATCCATGGTCGGGGAGCTAAGATCCCACATGCCTCAGGGCCAAAACACCAAAAAGCATAAAGTAGAAGCAATATTGTAACAAACTCAGTAAAGATTTTAAAAATGGTCCACATTAAAATAAATCTTTAAAAACAGACAAACAAACTTAATGAGTTAGTGACAAGGAGCATTGCTGCTGTTTTGTAAATGCAGGGGAGAAAACCAAACATTATGAATTGACTTGCCCCTTAATTCCAGGGTCAAGAATAATGTCCTGATTCATTTTGTTCTAGTTCAATACTTTTTCTATTCCGTATGTTAGTCTACACCAATTATCAGTAGGTCATGAACTTGGCTTTGTCTTTGCTGACAGGAAAATATGTTTACACTTGGCTTTCAGACTTCCTTAAAATCCATACTGCTTTAAAGCAAACAAAGGTGACCAAGGAGTGAAATGAAGATAACTACATTCAAATATTAAGCCATGATTTTAATGTCATTGTCATACCTGGTGAATATTTTTTTTTCATTTTAAAATTTATTTATTTATTTATTTGGTTACACCACACAGCCTGTGGGATTTTAGTTCCCCCAATAGGGATTGAACCCGGGGACTCAGCAGTAGGAGCACAGAGTCATAACTACTGGACCACCAGGGAATTCCCCCTGGTGACATTTATCTAGACTGAAAAGGTAGAACAGTTGAGGGAAAGGCCAGATGTGCTATTTTGCAGGGTAGAGTGTGTTTCAATAACAGTGCACAAGCCCTATTTCATCAAAGAGTAGTTGACAAGTAGCATGTTTAGCATCACGACAGTAGGTTAAGGTTTAGCTTTATAATTCTTTCATGGCTCATTTCTTATGCATAAATCTATTTCAATAATTATGAAAAAATAACGCTATCTTTGAATCTATTGTTTCAACTTGGGGGTTTACATCTATGTTTACCAGAAATCTAGGTTTTAACAGGCCCTACAGGTGATGCTGATGCAATCTAAGTCATGAGCACCACTAATTTAGGGTATAGGGTGAACCTTTGGAACAAAGGGCCCCCATAACAGTGGCTCAAAGATGATAGATATTTGATTTTCCTTCAAATAGGAATCTAGATGCAGGAGGGCAATTCTTGTTAGTCCATGGTGCCACTGTCCTAGGTGACTTTGTTACAGGGACCCAGTTGCTGTCATTCTAAGTGTATAGTTCAGCCTGAGAAAGTGGGAAAGACAAGGTATGGAACTATTGGTGAAGGAGATGCTTACAGCTCCAAAGATAAACTCCCAGGTTTCGGTGGATTTACCACTTGAACTGTGTTTATTAATCACATGAAGTCCCAAACAGGTGGTCCTGTCCACTGGGTAGATCTCTTCTAAGAGTATCTTCAAGGACCCAGAACAATTTAGCAGCTTCTGCCACAACTTTTCACACATGAATTCCTCAAATATATTTGTTTAATGAATGTTGAATATGTATCCTGGGGATAGCATTAACATACAGATAATTTTCATTTAGCAAAGTTTTCTGAAGAAATAAAATCACAATGTAAACATTTTTGCTTTTCCTTTTCATCTAGTGTTAGATGTTTCATCTCTCAATCTTAACATTAGCCAAGAGGGCTCTATGGAGTCTTACTTTGTATTCAACAAGCTGTTAATAATTTAGTAAAAGTCTTCTGATTTAGTATTCTAGAATGTTAAAGAAAGCATTTACTAAAACATCGCAAAGATTTAGGTAAGTGCTTTGCTTTTATTGGGAATATGGCAGATGCCAGTCTAAATAAATTTCTATATAATTGATTAGCAGCTGTCTCTCTGTAATGTCTAAGAAGCAACGTAACACTTATCTAAGAATTCATCCTTTATTAGGTGAATAGTATGCTCTCAAAGGTAACTATGTCTCTAGGAAAAAGAAAAAAAAACCATAATATTTGACTAGAATTAAACCACTGTTTGTCAGGAACACTGCCAAATATTTCCCCATATAGTAGCTAATTTAACAATGTCATTGGCAGTAAAGCTGTTTCTCTAAGAAAGGGTTGGATAAAGGAGAAATTAAAGAGGGAATAGGGTAGGATGTAAAATTAGGGAGAAGGGGAGGATAAAACATGGAGGATATGAGCCCAGGAAGACAGGCCACCGAGTTAAGGAGAATCCTCGGCAAAAATCACAGAGCTGAGAAGAAAATTACAGTAAAATCACAAGTAACTCCAATAGGCCCTCAACCACACCCAGTAATTCTACTTTGTTTTTCCAGTTAGCTCTTTTAAGCTTGTTTTCCTATTTTCAGCAAGGGGTCTTACACACATTTTCTAATGTGCCTGGCTTTCTAATTCCACCCCTACTTCCTTCCAACTCATAGTCTCAGTTTATATTTTGTTGTGATTATACTATAAGATAGGAGCTTCATATTTCTGATGTGACTGAAACCAGCCTCTCGCTCCTATTTAGGAGAAAGCATCTCTTCCAGCAAATGCCAATGCCTCCATATTTTCTCTCATCGCAGACTCTTCTATTCTCAGAAACTTCACTCCATAAGTGTGCACCCCTTTCTCATATATCATCAAAGTAATTCTCTCTAAAAGGTAATCTCATCAGAACACAATGACTCTCAAGGTCCCCAGACCCTGCCCAGCCTTCATCACTGAGGGAGCCAGGCTCCCAGGACCCCGCCGGCCCTCAGGCTTTTCCTTTAAACTGGAGAGAATCATTTGTAGCAAATACCAGTCAGGTGAATTCCCAGCTGCCAACAACTGCCCTTTGACGAGAACAGCCCAACCACAGAGGCGGACCTGAAGTAATGATGTGCAAAGTCCTTGCAACTGAACCCTGACCTCTGGCCACCTCCTGGAGTGGACAACTGATCAAAGCTGGACCAAGTTTTGAAACTTGAGCAGAGAGTCTGAAGCCGGTTGAAGCTCTTACCTGGATGACAGTGTCCGTGTACTCCAGGTGCTGAGACCTCTGTGCACCACAACCCATGGGGACCGCTGCTGCCATTAGGTCGCCGAGGCAGGGACCGGGGTAGGTTCACGACTGCTTCGAGGCCTGGGCCAGGCGGGTGGGAGGCCGTGCCGAGGGCTCTGGAGCTCCGCGGGACACGGCCCTCAGCCTGTCTCCGGCCCCCAGCTCACCCGCCCGCCCCGGGGCCAGAGGAGCTGGAGGGCCCTGGGAGAAGGCCGAGATCCGTCTTTCACTGCACTCTCTGCCGTGAGGACCACGGCCAGGCTGGTTGCTGAAGGAGCTGTACCTTTAAGAGCAGCTAAGGGCTGCGCACCCGCCCCTCCGCCATTACATTTTCATTTCCCAGAAGCCTGCAGCATCCGCGCGTTGCCAGACCCTCATCCTCAAGTGTTTTTGGCACTGGCTCCACACACTTTCACTCTTCATCTCATACCAACATGGCTTCGTGTTTCTCCATTCGCTGGAACCATCCTTTCCACCGTCACGAATGAACTCTGTGTTGGCCACTCCACAGGTACATACTTTTTTTTTTTTTTTTTTTTTTTTTTTTGCGGTACGCGGGCCTCTCACTGCTGTGGCCTCTCCCATTGCGGAGCACAGGCTCCGGACGCGCAGGCTCAGCGGCCGGGGCTCACGGGCCCAGCCGCTTCGCGGCATGTGGGATCTTCCCAGACCGGGGCATGAACCCGTGTCCCCTGCATCGGCAGGTGGACTCTCAACCACTGCGCCACCAGGGAAGCCCCACAGGTACATACTTTTAATCTCTTCACTGTATTCGATAGTCGAGAGACATTTAATTCAATGGTTAATTCTCCCTTTGTCAAATGAGCTACTATCGTTTAGATTCCTTCCTAAGAGGCACTCCTGGATTTCCTCATTCATCTCTGTTTCTTCTTTTCTAGACCATTTTTTTTTCTAGACCTGTCCTTTCTACATAATTCCTAAATATGGTGCTTTGAATAACCTCCCTCTTCCTCATTGGATTTCAAATGAGTTAAGAAATAAAAGAAGTAGGTTAAGCATATGGGAGCAAAATATAGTATTTGTAAATGATGACGTCAACATTTAAGACTGTGGCTTATATATGTGGGCTAAGAGTCTTCCTAATAACAGACCCTGGATATAGACAGAGTCACTCAGACATTCACAGTTTAGAACCATCCTACCTACACACACTTTGTCAAAGTTGGCTCCCTAGAAAAAGAGGAGAGGAAAAAACAGAGCTAAGCTTAAGCACGATCATTATGCAACTGAATACATGCCATTATGAGAGGATGTGAGAGGAATGAAGAGAACCCAGCAGTGCTATGTTTCTTCTCTGTGGAAGGAAACATCATAGATGGGTGTGAATGGGTACAGGCAATCCCCATAACAGCTGGAACTCTGGAGGTTGTATAAAGAAATATAAGCCATAAACACTACGTGACAAGTAAGTGACAAGTCTATAAACAGATGAGGGAAGACAACAGAATGAGAAAGGCCTTCCTAGGCTACCCAATAGAAAATAGCATCCTTACCCACTTACCCAATGCTTGTTTTCCTCTTATACCACTTACAGGCTGACACAAATAGTTACTCATTTATGATTTACCTAAATTACAAAAAAAAAAAAAAATCCTTGAGTACAGGATCCAAGATGTTTCCTCAGTATCTATAACAGTAACCTGAATGAAGTAGGCATTGTTGAGTGAATGAATAAATGAATTCAAAAACAAGACAAATATATAAAGTGTCATATCACTTCCTTGATGGAAGAGACTGCTGCTCTCTAGACTTCAAGGAGATACAATTTGAGCTGGACTATAAAGAATACAACTGTTCTAAGTAAGATGGTGAGAAGATCATGACCAGAAGCAAAACTGAAAAAAAATCACGAGGCATTTTGGGGTCTGTGATATTTATTAGCATTGACATTACATGAACTTCTTTTTTATTGCTGTAGTGTAAAGAAACATCATAAAATATGTGGGAGATTAAAATCACACATTTAATTTTTTAATTTATTTTCCCAGCAAAATGATTAGAAGTTACTGACTTTAATGTGTACCTTTATAAACGTCTATGTTCTGGAGAAGAATACATGATGGTGTGTGTGTGTGTGTGTGTGTGTGTGTGTGTGTGTGTGTGTGTGTGTCTACACACACATGCACATGCAAGTGTGTATGTATAACCGTCCCTACAAAGAAATAATATTTAAATAGTACATGTTTATTAAAAAATATATAAATCATATTTTAAAAATCTTTTTTCTTATCTACTTACTTCCAAAAATTACAAATGAGTTATTGCCTAAATTTTTCCCAAACTGACATACTGGCAAAGGCATTTTTCCTCCAATTACTATAGTCTATATATTATGTTTTTCTTACTTCAAAGTTTTTTAGCAGAGTGAGTTTTTTTTATTTCTTTTTTAATTTCCTGGGTTCAGACACGTCCTATAAGTAATCACATGCTATTTTATTTTCTGTGGGTTCTGTTAATTGCAGTAAGAAGTAATGTAGCCTGAAAAATAATATGTAAAAAGAGTCTATGCTTATTAGCTGTAAGTTGGTTCACTGAAAAACTAACGTGAGATTGGAAAATATTCTAGTATTCTTTTTCTTCAAGATCAAAATTTCAAAAGACTATGGAGGAATCAAGAATAGCACAGATAAGATTCCTGCTGTTTCTCACTAGGGGGTTCAATAATCTTCTGATTCTTTTCCTATAATATTACACAAAATTGCTTGTATTAGGCAATAGCCAGTATCAAAAGAACACAATTATGAGTGAGATAGCTTTCTATGATCTATAGACTATATCTGATTTTTAATTTTGCATTTTATCCATATTGATTGGATAAATGTGAAGAGTACCTATTAGATTGAATAGCTTAGCTTACAAATGAAATTTTAATGGTTTTAGTTTGCCTACACATTTTCAAGCTTTTAACTGTAATTTAAGACCTGAATTTTATGTGGCTTTTTACTCAGAACTTAGCCAAAAGACCTAGAAAGGTCGATTTCATTGCTCTTCTATCTGAAAGATATTTTAGTCAAACTAAAGAACTGAGTGCATTTTGTAACCATCATATTTCAGCGGAGAATACTTTTTAAAAGTCCACACCATTTGTGGCCCTCTGAAAATTTTGTCTGCCCTAGACAATTAGCAAGGTCCAACAGAGGGGCCAGTAGGCCAAGCATATTTTATCATTGCCCATTGTGAAACTTTGGGCAAGAAGAATGTTTTAGAACTCTGATCTTTAAAAAATAGTGTGTAACTGTATTTCTACTAGTCCTCAGGCATGCATGATGATTTAGAGAACATTAATTATTTATGAAGCTTTTCTAATAAAGGGCACATATACTTTTCCTACCACACGTGGATGTATTAAGCATACCTTTTTTTGAGGTGAAGATAAAAATCGCTCTTGCAAATATTATTTTCATTCAGTAACTGAAGAAAGAATAGCTACAAAAGTCAATGCACATTCAGAAGTGACAATACTACCTCTGAAAAGAAATTTATTTACATATATTCTATATAATTTCAATTTGGCATTTTTTACTTTGGCTTTTAAAAAATTACAATAACATAATTGCATAGTTATTATTTTAATAGCATGATTTGACTTACTGATTTTGCTCTGATTTTTTATTGTTTGTGTTTTCCAAAATTATAAATAATAGCACTATTAAAAATTGGTGATTTAATTTTTGGGGAGAATCTTTAGAAACACTGTTATCTCCTTGGTGTATAACAAATGACAGAGAGTAAAAGAGCAAATATGGAAAAAAGGAAGTTAATGCCAGCATTAACTTGAGTCTTCCTTTTTCATGTTCCTATCTATGGTTTTGTTTTATATAATTCATGATTAGTTTTTTCTATGTAAAATATATGTCTACATAATTACCTCTCTTAGAAGTATTAACTAACATTAGGTAAGCAGATAAATAAATTATTAATTTTTCAAATATAATAATTTTTCTATTTCTTTTAATATTTTAATGTTTTTTTCATTCATTAAGGAGATGTTTCTTAATATACCAAATATTTATTGAGGGCTTATAAGGTGCTGAGTTTAGTTCTCATTCTCAAGGAGCTTAAATTATGTTAGCAATCTTCACCTGGCAAATACTAGTATGTTTCAATGTCCAAGAGAACAAACAATGATATGATACTTAATTTCTGTCAGATGAGCACCTCTTGCAATTTCTTTGTTACCTTGCAACTGTTTATTGATCACACAGGATGACAAGGGCACTTCTAGGCAATGGGGATACACTGGAAGCCAAAACTGTCAAAAATTTTCCTTTTTTGAGTTTATTTTTCTAATGCCAAGCTCACTATCAAAGCAGAACTCTGTGTGCCTGAGTCCAGCTCAGATCACCCAGCAGAAATACCCCACTGATTCAGTGGCTTGAGCATTGTTGGTTTAAGCCACTGAGATTTTGAGTGGTTTGTTCTATAGTAACAAGTAATTGATATAGGCCAAGACACAATAAGCATAATATACAAATGAATAATAAAATATTAGAAGAGCTTTTCTCAAATATTTTAGAGTCAGGATTTCTGTGCTCTCTTAAAAATGGTTGCAGATCACAAAAAGCTTCTGTCTATGTTGATATCTGTTGATATTTACCATATTAGATATTAAAATAAACTTTTAGAATAAATATATTTGTTTAAAAGTGACAATAATTAACCTATTACAGGTTAACCTACTTTTATTAAAAAACCTATACTTTTCAAATCCAAAATATAAAAATAGAAGAGTGGCATTGTTTTATATTTTTGCAAATCTATTTTTTTGCATATCTTACTAATTAGATAATAACTGGATTTATGTATTGCGTTCTTCATTCAGTCTATTGAGATATGTTGTTTTCCTTGAAGAAAATGAAGACAAGCTCACCTCATACAGTTATGTAGTTGGAAGAGAAGGGTATTTTACCAGCCTTTAAAGATGATGCTGGATATATTTCTCTGATATGACATCAACACTAAATAACTATTAATTTCTTAGAGTTTGTTTGCAAAGTGGAATCTGTAACTATGGCAATGAATTCTTCATTTTCTCTTACATTAAAATCCACTGGTGATTCTTTCACTTTGAATGGGTCTCTCACATATGCATGATTTTGTAACTTCATATATTAGCCATTAAGAAAATGGTGATTATGTCTTATGTTGACATATTTCATTATACAATATAAAAAGTCACTACCAATTTCATCAGAAAAGCCATTAATACTGGGACACTGATACAAGTTTTCTAAAACGCTAAATTTTGCTTAAAAATTTAATTGTATATTGACAATGTAGTGCCTAGCATTAACCTTTTTAATTGTAATGTAAATGCCTAACATTAAGCTTTTGATTACCAAGGCATCCATTTTAAAGGCATTTATCTTGAATAAACATATTGCCAGCTGTGTGACACAGCTACTGTCAAAATAACTAGATAAGGAACCAGACTGCTCTACTCAAGAAGGTCCCCTTTTAGAAAACCCTGGACCTAGAGATTGTCATACTGAGTGAAGTAAGTCAGACAAAGACAAATACCATATGATATCACTTATATGTGGAATCTAAAAAAAAAAAAGTGCAAATGGACTTATTTACAAAATAGAAATAGAGTAACAGATGAAGACAAACTTATGGTTATCATGGGGGAAATACTCTGTAATGACCTATATGGGAAAAGAATCTAAAAAAGAGTGGATATAAGTATATATACAACTGGTTCACTATGCTGTACTTATGAAACTAACACAACATTGCAAGTCAACTATACTCCAATAACAATTAAAAAAAGAAAAAAGAAAGCAAGCCCCGAGTGACCTAGATAACCGACAGCTTTTCCCTACCCTCACCCTAATTCCAACTCCTTATGTTTATGCACCAGTAAAGAGTTAGCTCACAAAATCCTAGGCACCCCACCTATAAAAGACAGAGTCCAAGTCCACACTCCCTCTCTTTCTGTCTACCCACGACACTTGTTGTGTGAGCCTCAGGTGTACCAGGTACCTTCCAGGACTTGTGAGTAATAAATTGTCTTATTCGAAGCTTCCTGATGGTTTTGCTGAGGTACGTCCTGTAATCCTAATAAGAACTGGGAAGTCTGCCCAGTCACAACAAGGGCCCTGGTGGTGGTGAGAGGGGATGTCTGTTGGCACCAGACCAGGTGAGTCCCTCAGGCATTGCTAGCAGAGAACACCACCATCAGTAGGCTGAGACCCACACAAGAGGCAAGGAATTCTGTCAGGGGTTTTCCTTCAAGGGACAGGCTCACTTGGTTCATTTTCAAGAAATATCTGGAAATACCCAAGTCTGAACAACCATAGTTTGTCTGTCACTTGTTCTTTCAAGTAAAAATAAATGTTTTTAAAAAAAGCAGCTGGCTTGGCTTGCATCTCAAATAATTGCACAAGTGTGTTTCCTCGAGATGACCTTTGTGTAATAGAAGTACTTATACACACGTCCCATTTCATCTACAGAAGATTAAAATTAGGTCCACTTGAAGATCCAGATATATGAAAATGAGTAATTGCTATCGATTTCTCAAGAGATTTCTTAAATAGGATTGCCTTTAAAAATGTGTAGGTACATGACGATGAAGAATAAAGTGACCATTCATGAATGTAGTATACTAGTCGACCACTGCAGTTCGGTGCCATCCCTGGATTTGTGCCAAAAGGCCAGCAGTTTTACCCACCATTGCTCTTGTGTCATCAATGCACATGGCAACACAGTGGAGAAACAAACAAATAATGCCATCACATTATTATGAAAATAGTCTGTGTGTTCCGGATAACCTATAAAGGCCTTGAGGACTCATTGAATGCTGCAGACCACATTTTAAGAATTTTTATAACATAAATACATGAAAGTAAATGAGTGTCATAAAGGCCATTAGGAGAATTGGAAAAGGGGATGATGCGTGATTTTAAAAAGAGTGACCTGTTTTAATGGTACTGAGAAGGCAATCTTTGAGCAAAGATGTAGAGGATGAGAGTGTGAGTCACAAACATACCTGGGGGAAGAACCGACAAGGTAAAAAGCATAATTGAGGGGCTTCCCTGGTGGCGCAGTGGTTGAGAGTCCGCCTGCCGATGCAGGGGACACCGGTTCGTGTCCCGGTCCAGGAAGATCCCACATGTGCCGTGGAGCGGCTGGGCCCGTGAGCCATGGTCACTGAGCCTGCGCGTCCGGAGCCTGTGCTCCGCAACGGGAGAGGCCACAATGGTGAGAGGCCCGAGTACCGCAAAAAAAGAAAAAAAAGAAAAAAAGTGACCAATGAGAACCTCAGTCTAATTCCCAACAAGACGTGATTTCTACTATGTTGTTCAGAATGCTTTATGAAAGTATGGAAATATCTACATTAATATTTTTCTTTAATTTTTGAAGTAAACTATTCTTGTAAACACTTAAAATTAATTGTAAACAATGATAAATCTGATCTATCAGACTAGTGTTGCTTCATGAGTGGAGCGTTCTCTTGAGGGCTGTCTCTCTTGAGGAAGAGGAAGAAACACAGCAGGGAGATTGTCTGATCCTTTGAGGGGGCACGTCATAAAATTGTGGGCTGGACCTCACCCATAAATTGCTAGAATAAGAGCTGGTCCTTTCCCATGAATATTTAAACTGTCCCTGGGAACCCTAGAGTGTTTTTTGTTTGTTTGTTTTTTAAATCACTGCTAGAAGGACCTAGTTATGTGCTGGAAACTGCAAAACTACACAAGCTGGAGAAGACTAATTTTCGAAGGGCAGTAAACATAATCCTAGGTTTAGTTATGGAGATGATGAATGTAAGGCAGGGTTTCTAAACTAAAAAACACTTTAAAAAAATGTTTCCTCTGTCTCTTCATATCAGACCAAAATTGACTTTCTAAGAAAGCTGAAATACAACGGAAAAAAGCAATTCAGAGATATTTAGATATTTCAGACACGTTATGTTGAATGGTTCCTGTTGACCTGTTTTACACAAGATAGTCAAAATAGCTTCATGTGCTGCCATAAAATTTTCCAGTATTCCTATTTAGTATTTTTTACATGATGATTCTTATTTTCTTGATGCCAGTAAGTAATTACTTTTCAAAAGCAAGAACAGTGGGCCCGTTTTCTTATTTATATTGAGTTAGTGTTCATTTTGGCAGTTACTATAATTGCATAGTGCTGAATTCAGGAACACTAGCCAGAAAAATAAAATGGGAATGGGTGCAGTGCTCTTACGATTCACATACTAGTTTCCCTAAAAATGATTTCACAAGTGCAACACTCCTCTCTCTCCAAAATCTTCCAAAACACTACAAAGGGAATATGATCAAAAGCATTTTTTTCCATCTCAAGGCAAAACAAGTGGAGGAAAACTAAAATATAAAAGGAACAAAGCACTCTCTATAATTACACTTGCAAAAATGTTTCATTTCCCCTAAATATCGCATATGTTTTCAATAGTACTTATTTTGCATGTTTAATATTATTCATAGTTACTGGAAAATACTACTCTTGAGAATCAAATCCTGTTATGTAGGAGAAACCCACTTCTGTTAAACTAGTATGAATAAATGACAAAAACAACTTTCTATAATTTATTAGTTATTATGATTGTATTTTTTAAATAGATAATCTATTTCAAGAAAAGTTCTTCTGAGATAGAGGAGCTTCATCTCAAAAGTGATGGGAGAAAGATCTACAAAATCAAAGAATCTAGAAATGTAAATAGTTGATACAGAAAACAAAGGGAAAAGAATAACATTCCCAAATAGTTATAAAGTCTCCATTAATATTTTACTAGTAGCTGGGGCCATTTGATTCTTCTTATTAAAGGAATAAGGAGACAATTTGTTATAAAATATTTATTATGTTGCTACTTTGTATTAAGTTAATATGAAAAATTAAAGCATAAAAATGCAATATCATTTACAATGAGGCCATAAAGTTACAGGCTATAACTTATGAGTGAGCAGAGTCTGAACCTTCTCTATGATCTTGTTGACATATAGTAGTTCAGGTTTCATTTGGCCTCTATGATAGTTACTTATAGTGAAATTTTAGGGCTACGCCTCCCAGTACGCCATTTTGCTAATTCCCCTGCCATAGTTTTCGTATATAGCTATTTCATCATTCCAAAAAGCAATCCAAGCAATGGTTATCCAATAAACTCTAAGCACTTAGTGAGCTTTCAACTAATGTTCATTGAAGAAAGACTGAATAAATGATTCTATTTCAGACTTAACTTTTGAATAAATATTTTATTCATCCATGGATAAAAGAATACTTAAGAAATTTTAAAATATATATCTTATTTTCTACATAATGTTTGGATTTTATAATTATCTAAGCTGATGTATTTGTTATATTTCAGATTACATTTTAGCAGGCTTTTGTACTATGTAAAAAGGCTACCTCATAAGAAGAAACATTGTTTTACATTTGAGAATTTTTTTTCAATTTTGTATTTTGAAATAATTATGTAATTATGGCAAGTTCCAAAAGTACTACATCGATTACATTGTAACATTTACCAAACTTCGGCTAGTGATAACCACTTATAAAACTATAGTACAATGTCCATAACTAAAAAATTGATATTAGTACTGTTGAAGAGGAAACATTTTTCCTCTATTCTTGTAGGTTCTTTCGCCTGGTCTAATAATTAAGTTGACATAAGACATTAACAGGAGAAAAAAATGAAATTTTGTGTATATGGAGCCTCACATAGAATTGAGAGGATCCAAGACAGGCAGTTAAGGCTTGTGTGCCATCCTGAGCTAAGGAGAAGAGGTAGGGGTCTGGGATTCCAAAGGGGAGGAAGACAATTTATAGGGAGATGGGAAGAACCAATGCTTGGTAAACAAATGTTTGTCATGCCACGTAGAGATAATGGGACAAGAGGAATTTCTTGATAAATAAGAACAATGGTAGCATTTTTGTGATAATATTTAGTCTTTTGTCCACAATTCCTAAAAAACTCTTCAGAGCCATAAAGCGTCTTGTTATTCATAACAAGCTCTTTTGTGCCACAACTGGGTTTATGTTAACACAACTGGGTGACATTTGGAAGCACCTAAGGATGGGGGCTGGTTGTCAGGAGAACCAACATTGTGGTTAGAGGGTTGGAGCATTCAGTCCCACCCCAGGACATCTAGAGAAGGGAGAGGGGCTAGAAATTGAAGTCACCAATGGCCAATGAGTTATTCAATCTTGCCTAAGTCATGAAGCCTCCACGAACATCCAGAAGGACTGGGTGTGGGAGAGCTTCTGGGCTGGTGAACATGTGAAGGTTTGGGGAGAATGGTGCTCTCAGAGCGAAGGGAAGCTCCCACCCTTTCCCCATGCCTTGCCCTACATATCTGGCAATTCCTGAGTTATATCTTTTTATTAAAAAACTGGTAATCTGGTGAATAAATGTGTTTCCTGAGTTCTGTGAACCACTCTAGCAAATAATAGAACCCAAGGAGGAGGTTGTGGGAAACTCTGATCTACAGTCAGTCAGTCAGAAGCACAGGTGACACCTGGGCTTGTGCCTGGTGCCTCAGGTATGTGGGGTGGGGCAGTCTGGTAGGGCTGAACTCTTAACTTATGGAATCTGATGCTGTCTCTGGGTAGATCAGGTAAATGGTGTATGAATTGAGTTGAACTGAATTGAATTGTAGAATGCCCAGCTAGTGTCTGGAGAATTGCTTGGTGGTATGGGGGAAGCTCCCCTCCCCATGGTAAAATTGGGTGCAGAACCCGAAAGAGTGGCCCTTAAATTTTACAGGTACCTGAAAAATCATTTAACTGCCTCCTAATTGTTTTCAAATCAGAGTGTAAACACAGAGAAATTGTAATTTGTATAATCACTGTGAAATTATTAGTAACAGTAAGGCTGCCTTCTGAATGCTACAAGAATCATGGCGGCCAAACTATATATATTGCAAGAGATCCTGCCACTGGAATAGACAAGAAACAAACAAACAAAAAACACCAAGCAAGAACAACAACAAAATCTAGACTTCACTCATAATTTGAATACATAACATTGAAAACTGCAGTGGTATTTATTTAGACTTTCATATCTCTAGTGGTCGTTCTCTCCACTGCATATATGACAGTCCTTGGGTCCAAATTCAGGAGACCTGGTATCAAGTCCAAACTCTAGTAATCATTGGCTGCATGATTTCAGATGATTTGCTCAATATTTCTTCCAAATTTTTCATTAGTAAAAGGAGGATGAAATCAAAGACCATCAGACAAGGTCATTTTGAATGTCAAATAAGACCACTTAAGAAGATCTCTTAACTCTAAAGTGATATGCTGAAATTAGTAATCATTATTCTTTCATCTTCAATACTATGTAGCTCAGCTCAAAATTGAATCTATAAACATAATCCATCTTTCATTCTGACCTAGCTTTATATTCTTCTAATGATCTACCTATTTGCAATGGAAGACTGCAATAAAAATACCAAAATAAAAATAGGTTTTGGAATATGATTTCTAAATATATGAAACATTGAACTTTTGTAACTTTTTCATTCTTTTAAACAATGCATCCTTATTTTTCTTTCTTTCTTATAGTGACCTCATAGCATTTCCTTTCTGTCAGGCTAGCATTTCTTTTTCTACACAACACTGAATGTGGAATGCCGCCTGCCTGTGACATCCTATGTTTTGATAGTCTGATTTTTAAGTTATTACTTGCAATTTTTGAAGCAAAGTGAATACTTAAAATTACCCATCCAAAGTGATCTTTGTAGTTTTACTTGGAAGTAGCATGTTCATTGGCTCTTTAACTTAGAAATTATCTAAATACACTAAATTCACACGTAAAGCATTCTCAGAAGCGAAGCAAATAAAATATTACCTTTTTCTACCACATTCACCTGAATTTAAAGAAATATAAGTTGTTTCTGCATTTACACTTAATAAACAACAATCAACAACATGTAGTTCCACATAAAAATCCTCATTAAGTCAAAGGAATATTTTAATGTATTTTCCTATCTCATACTGCCATACCAGAAACATTGTATTTCTGGCTTATTTTAGAGTTAAGATCAGCGGGTAACATTATTGGAACATTCTCTAAATTGATTTGTTTAGATTAAGCATTAACAATCATGAAACAACTTAAAAGGAGAATAAGAAAATAGGCATTTTATTGAAACTTGAGCTGGTAAAATGTTTGGTTTATTTATGGCAGTGGCTTACGTTTGTAATCAACTTTTTCTCAGGATAATAAAAATTTATTTCAGAACTTGTCAGCAAATTCTTTGACAAAAAACAATTAAAGGAATGTCAGAGGAAGTTCAAAATGGTGCTAGGTTGGAGAGGGAAATCTGAATGGAATTAAAATACTGCCAAAATGATCCACGAAGTAGACCATCTACAGCTAACCATTAGATCCAGTGGAGGCCTCTAAATATTGGTATTGCTGCACTTTGTGACAGAAAGGAAAATTATACAGAAGACAAAGAAAATCCCTTCAATGCTTATAATTTAAGAATCAATTTGAATCCTGGTATTTGATGATGGAATTTATTATATGGTTTGAATAATCTCTGTAACTCACATAAGTAGTATTTGTACTAAGGTAATAGACATACAACTAGGGTGAAAGACAAGAAGAAACCCATTATGCCCAGAGACTGGCTAATAACATCCCAGCTACAAGAGCCCTAAGGTGGAAACTGTTATCATACTAGCATTCATTCAATAGTGTGACATTTATGTAATAAGACAAATATTCATCCTTTGTCTATATAATGTTATGGTGTTGCTAATTATGTATAAAAGTAACACATATATTTCTATGTGTGCATTTTGGGCTAGTTATTGGTGGAAGTTTCAAATATTAGGAATCAGTCATTGGAATGAATTATTTTCACTTTTTTTCATGTGCTATCTGTGGAGCTCACTTTCATTTTTCTAGTTCAACTAATACTTTGGTTTCATTTGCATTTGTGCTCTGTAGACTAAATGACTAAAATACATAGTCATTTAGAAAATACTACTAAATAGGTAATTCTTGATCTTTAATCAATAAAACTGTCAACTTGGATTAGTGGGATTAAAATGTGATGTCTCCTCTTGTTCTTTATTTACTCTCTTTACAATACAGTAGTGAACCAGAAACCAGTACTTTTCAGTATAGTAGTAGATATTATTGCTTCTGGCTAACCACACTTTGATTGATGCAGATGTTAACTCTAATGTAATCTAAATTCTCTGTGGCTATTAGTAATTAACACACTAACTATTGCCCGGGGTTCTGTTAACTTTTTATATTGGAAAAATGATTTTTCATAACTGTAGGGTTAAAATTTTAGTTCCTCAAAATAAGAAAACCAGACATAATCTGAGAGTAAATTTCAGGTACATAGAGTCTAAAGGAATACAATTTACAGCCAAGCTACTCAAATAGAATCTTCAACTATCTTAATATACAAAACTTTCTGCAAAAATGCAGTAAAATCCAATGACTCTGCAGTACCCGCTGCACTTCTCTGCTCATATACCTGTGCCTTTTCTGTGCACTTCATTGATTTTAAATTGTTAGTTTCTGAATCTCTGTGCATCCCCAATGCTACTTCTAGAACCTCCTTATTCTATTCTTCCTTAAAACATTCAGGTCTGCATCTTCTGTCATCAGAGTAAACCATCCTGTATCTCTTCATATTGCAGACGTTTTCAGATACCCAAGCTGGCTTCTCATTCTATGACTATAATTCTTGATTGGATGTCTAATTCTCATAATTTCTACTTTTATAACTCTTAGTGATTTCAATATCCAGGAAGATGAAAATTCCAAAACTCACAGCTTCTTGGTTATCCCATCCACTTTCAATATGTCAAATGCCAGTTATATGAAGATAACTCTCAAATTTATGTCTTAAGTTCTTCCCTTTTACATCTGTGAAAGTATCAGCACAATCAAGAGTCTGAATAAATCATCACCTCCAAGAGCTTCCTCATACCCTTTTGAAATTTATTTCTCCCCTTCCTGTGCCCCTTCTCCCCTCAGGCAACTACTTATTCACTTTCTAGCACTATCAACTAGTTAAACCTGTTCTCTGTTCATCCATATGGGCTGGAAGTGGAAGCTGACTCAGGTAGTGTTATAATTTAGCATAACCCTTACTTATTCCTGTCTATCTTATTCCACTATTTCTTTTGCCCAAATTGGTTTTGGGAAGAGTAGAAAACATAAAAAGAAGTAAAAAAAATCAGGTAATATGTGTAATATTAAGATTAAAAAAGGTAATGACTTGATTTACTGATTTATTTTAAAACTCTGATTTGATCTCCATTCCACAATCCCAGACTTTTGCCTTAATATCAAAAAGTGTCTCTAGTTTAAGGTCTGCTCCATACTTTTAAATCTGATTTTTTTTTCGAGATGAACAAGTATACCTATTGCTTAGTAGTTATAATCATGACCTTTAGAATTTTAATCCTGGCTTGAGATATTAAGCAAGGTATTTCATCTTTCCACACTCTCTTTCCTCCACAGTAATACAGTGATATACATTGTGCTTACTTCCTAGGGTTGTGTGAAGCTCAGGTGAGTAAATCGCAATTTACTCAACATTGCAATGTTTTCGAAAACAGAAAAAAAAAATTAGCATTACTTATAAAATCATTTAAAAATGATTTCAATGACATTTAGAGACAACTGTATTCATATGATTTTTCAGATATGTTTGTTTTCTAAAACTATGTAAGAGTAAGTGCACTAAACAAATTATCTAGTCGGTCTAAAGCTCCATCTATGCTAGTGGCACCAGAGCTCATTTTTGCAAGTGCCATTCATAATAATTGCCCTGTATGAGGCAATGTCCTTCGTGACAGCAAACTTCACTTCACCCCCTTCCAAAGGATATTTCTGGCCAATTTTCCTCAGTTCCTGGGACTGTAGGGGGCTGATCACAGCAGCCTTGCAAATGAGAAACAAGATTTCTCTCTTCTTGGTCCATTACATGTAAAATTGTGATGTTAACATGCTTTTTTAGAATCACTTGGATTAGCCCAAATGATGATGGCTTGAAGTTTTCCTGGAATTTTTTCATACATCATCTGTTCTAAAATGAAATAATGATTCATAATGTAGTCCTCACTCAAGGCACAAAAAAACACATTACTAATGAGCATTTTCCTTAATGGAGTGGGTTCTATTATAATGAAGGAAGACTCATTATTCCTTGGCAAATATACCTTGGTACATATTGTTGTGGATTTATCAAGAATAATAATGACTTAAGCAAGGCAGAAACACATGCAATTAGATTTCTCACAACAGACAGGGGAGCACAACAAAAACTCAGCATATCAGTGGATCTTCAACTGTGTATAAATCTTCAGTTGATGTGTATAATTAATCAGGTCAAATCAGTTTTAATAAAAATATGAGGAGCACTATTTGAGGTTGATAATGGTGACTGTTTAGAGTTTTATAGTTATGTTTTTAGTGCAGATCAGCTGGAAATCTTGTGAATAAGTTAAAATAGTAAGAAATAAATACTATCATAGGGAGTTGGGAAATCTAATGTGTTGCAAATAGAGTATCAACAGTTATTTCTGAAATAGAGTTTCTAAAGGTATCTAAAACATGCAGAAAGACAGAGAGAGAGAGAGAGAGAAAGAATAGATTCTATCAAATGTTTATATTTTATGTATGTATGTAGATAGCTGATAGATGAATAATAGATAGAAAAACAGTTGCACGTACATGTATATATATTCTACATTCCCTGTTTGCAATAAAAATAGCAAGCTGGATGGGACCTGGGGCCTGCCAGAAACTCAGACAAAATACGTAATGTATATGAGCACATAGCAAGTGTCAATCAAATGACTTAAAACCCCACACTTAACTTTCACAACAACCCTACACAGAACGCTCAGGTCAAGACCCCATACCTACTGTTCCTAAATAAAAAGTAAAAATGGCAAAAACTAAGTTTGTTTGTAGAATTTGTAAATTTATTTGGTAGCAAATCATGCTTTAAACTGTGACGCTATTATGTTATTTGTAGTCTTTTTTCAACCAACCAAGTGAGACTATCCACTTGTTTCCTTGCAGAAATATTAATAGGTTTGTTTATGAAGTGTAACATAGCATATAATTTATATATTGTATTACTTACCAAAATTAAAAATATATATATGTCTGGTCCCAAGGGTTTGGGGTCATGGAATTGTGGGCTGTACCTGCATCCTTCCCATGTCAAGGTCACTATAGTTCATTTAGTGAGAGTATGATTGTAGGTCAACATATCAGTGGCTTATTCTTTCTGTTTAAACAATATTGTGGAGACAATAGTTAATCACCATCATCACCAGCAGCAGCAGCAGAGGTAATTTTCATTTGAATGCAAATAAATGAGTCGAGATCTTTGGGATTGTCTCTTGATGAACCAGAGAATAATTCATCTCTTTTCAGTTGTATATTTATGACAATAGTGTTTTTAAGAAAGCTGGTTACACTTTTCTCTTCCGTTTCATCTCCCTTCCTACTAAAGAGAACTAAATTTGCACGACAAGTGATAAAAGAGTCTGAGACAGCACAGAAAAGTCTAGCAGGTGACGTGTCAAGTTTAGCTAGCTTTCCCTGCAGCAGCTGGTTTGCTTTCTCTAGCAGATGCTCTAAATTATGTAACTGAACTTGGTTTTTATTAGGCATACCTGTTTTTGAGGATGCTTAGGGTAAATTATGTGTCCAAATACAGCAAATGTATATAACATCTTTTGACAGATTTTTGGAAGTAAAATTGGCTAATGTTTCACTTTATTTTCCCTAATAATTTTTCCTTTTTAATCATTTCCCAAGTTTAATATATTTTTGCTGTGTTCAATAATATGAGATTTTGTAAGCTAGCTTAAGTTTTTTGGAACAAAATAGGAAATATTAAACAGTACTTCAATGTAATTTGTGTCATGCTTTTTCATCTAGCATTGTAACAAAAATCTCCGTTTTTTGGAGCTCTTCAAAAATACTGTTTTATTTCAATGACTACAAGAGATTGCATTCCTCCATGATTTACTTTATCATTTACTACTAGTTCATTGAACTTATTTCCAATTCACTGTGATTAAAATCATTATGTGATTAACATGATTATGTGCAAAACTTAGAACACAGATTAGGCAGATTTGTATTAGAAAAACAGAGTAGGAGGTATTGAAAAGCAAGAAAGAGGAAAGTTTAGTATTAGACCTATTTATATATTTTCAAAATTAAAGTACATGCAAAAGACAAAATATTAGATTAAAATAGATAAAATCTCTGGGAGCACATGCCTGTCATGGAGGCAGATGCAGTAGGGCTAAAGGAATAGTTCAACAATCTCAGGCATGAAACTAACCCAGAAAGAGACAAAATCACATTGTTCCTTTCAGAGGGGAGAAAATTGTTGAATTAAAACGTCTCTAATTAATTTTAGAAGAAATTTTAAATGTCTCATTTTAAGTATCGCTGTTAGACAAACTCAGTCTAAGTCTTTATATCTATATTTAAAAAGAAGTAAATTCACTTCAAAATCTTAGGTTAGTCATTATTTTATATGCTGAAGTATTCCTTCGATTTCTAAGATTTCCAGAAATCCTGAATGCTTATTGTTAAATACTTCGAATACGGTTGGGGTATTAAAAAATCAAATAAATAAATAAAACATGTCACTTTTAGTGCTTCTACATTTTTCTAGGAAATTTTTGTTCCTACCTAATGAGAATAGTTCAGATCTTCTTTCCTCTTTATAAACTTGGAATAATTCAATTCTCTGCTTCTCCTCTGAGATTTAACTCATAATTCATTTTTATTATTATTATTATTTTTTTTCGGTACGCGGGCCTCTCACTGTTGTGGCCTCTCCCGTTGTGGAGCCCAGCCTCCGGACACGCAGGCTCAGTGGCCATGGCTCACGGGCCCAGCCACTCTGCGGCATGTGGGGTCTTCCCGGACTGGGGAATGAACCCGTGTCCCCTGCATCGGCAGGCGGACTCTCAACCACTGCGCCACCAGGGAAGCCCATAATTCATTTTTAAAAATTCATCTAAGCAAGACTCCTAAAATACTTCATATCTGCAATACCACACTATCAGCCTCTAGTATTTCCTGCCTTCAAGCCTCTTACGAGGAAAATTGTATTTCCTGTTCCTGTCAAAGTTTTGTACAACTTCTCCAATTTTTCTCTAATTCTCATACCCTCTAGGCCCCTTAGAGAATTCATTCCTGAAATATCTCCCATCGGAATTCTAAATATCTCCTATTGTACTAGATCATTTTCATTATCAAGAAAACAAAAGGAATATCTCTCCTTAAAAAAGATGAAACAAAAAGGCAGTTATAAATACCTTGAATCTACCTTTGCTCATGTTTCTCACCCTATTTTTTTCCTCCCTTTCACAGTGAGCATTTTATTTTTTGATTGATTGATTGATTTTGGCCACACCACATGATACGCAGGGTCCTGCGCCCCCTGCAGTGGAAGCTTGGAATCTTAACCACTGGACCACCAGGGAAGTCCCCTCACAGTGAGCAATTTAGGAAGTATACTCTACACATATTGACTCTATTCCTCACCACCTGTTCTCTGGTCAATTCACTCCAATTGGATTTCCACCCCTCCTTTCCCCTGGAATTGCTCTGGTTAAATAAAAGTGAGGTCACATTAAATGTCATTTTCTGACCTCAGTATTGAAAATAGTTTCCTTCTTTTTTTTTTTTTTCATGTTCATAGATGTAATTGTAAAGCAAAATCTTAGCAAATCATAGTAAAAATATATCAAAAGCTTAATATATGATCCTTCGAGGTTTATCACAGTAGTTCAAAATCAGTTTAACATTTTAAAAACCAACATAATTTACCATAAAATACAGTATATATGTAAGTTCAATAAAATACGTCTAAATTTGAAAGTAAGAAGTAAATCTATCTTTTTTTGTAGGTAACATAGTCATTTATATAGAAAATCCTATAGAAAGTACAAAAATCCTACTAGATCTTAAAAATAAGTTTAGCAGTGTTGTGGAATATAAGAGCAATATACACAAAATCAATTGTATTTCTCTATATAAGCAACAGGCAATTAAAAATAAAATCATAAAATATATCACTTTCAATAGCCTTAAAATTATTAAATGTTTAAATATAAATATAACAAAAGTTGTATAAATTATGTACAAAATAATTTTAAATCTGTGCTCAGGAGCCCCAGAGGGTCCTGCTTGGTATCACCATCTTCAGTCATTCACATCAGTTTTATTTTCTTGATGACATTTATCACTCTCTGAACATGGATTCATTTGTTTACTCATTTATCCTCTCTCTCCTTCACACAAATGTTAAGTTCTGTTAAAACAGAAGTTCTTATCTTTAGTTCCTTTTACATTCCTACTTAATAGATTACCGTTACTGGCACAAAGTAGGTATTCACTAAACATGTTTTACTGAAGGAATAAATATAGTGAAATTCATATTTCCTTCCAGGAGGTTTTCCATTAATTGTTATTCTTCGTTAATATATAACAAAGATAAAATAGTTAATACTGTATAATAAGATAATTAATTATGCATTTTCCTTGCATTTTCTTTAGCATATTTACAATTTTGCTCACCTTCATTCATTATACTGATTAATGTACTTGTAGTAAAATAAGTCTCTATGGATGAATAAATTTGAAACCAGTTATCATATTTGGGAACTATAATTGGATCATAAAAATTATAATTTATACAGGGAGATATATTTGGACAACATACCCTTAAACCAAAGTAATAACAAGAAAATTGGGGAAGTAAAAAAATAAAATAAGATGTGTCATTTGTGTGGAACATGTATTATTTGCACAGAATAATACATGTCATTGGAGTAACCAGAGATTAAAAAAAGAGCATTTCTGATTATAACTCAAGGATCAAACACATAACCATATTTTAAACTATTAATAAAAATGTAGGAACATTTCAAAAACATTTATTAGACATCTTTAATCAAGCCACGTAGATTTTTACCTGTTTGTGACAGTGCCATAGAGAAAGAAAGCAACAATTCTAAAGCATGTTTATCAAACACCTTAGAGTTCAATATTATTCCTTTTTTTTTTTTTTTTTTGATAAGCTATATGGTCTCAAGGCAACACAGCTGGTAAGTGACACACTGACCTCAGGCCCTTCCCCTTGCTTTCCTGCTGCTACTCATACAAGGCCTATGGCATTATTCAGTGACCAGGTAATTATTACCTACATTTCATATTGCATCCAGAGTTATATGATAATGACTGCTTTAACATTTAACAAGAACTTTAAGTATCCTAACGTTAAATCTGATCTTTCTTTTTGAAGGGCAATTTCCTGGCTCAATTCCTATTTTGCCATTTTTTTTCAGTGATATTTAGAATTTATTTCAGATCCTTAGAAGATGTTTTACAAAACAATTTGCTAAGATGGAAGATGCTGTATCAGCAGGCATGATAGCACAGAAAATATTTTTTTAAATTTGTAAGTAAATTATTACATCCTGATCTGTTACTCACCAGTAGTTTTGGTGTTCTAGCAACTTATAAATAGTTTTATAGGAGTAATAACTTACAACTTAATGTGATATTCAAAACCACATTCTGGGACAGATTAATGGATTCAGTCAGTCAGGTATTCATTGGGAAACCATTTCTGTTATCTATTTGAGCTCTTCTGTATCCTTCCCAAAATATAAAATATGATTGTGTCATGTGAGATGCCTATAGGGCTAGCCACCAGGTGGTATTTCACAAATACAATGATGTTCTACACTTCTCATTCACTTATAGTGCACATAGTAATTTATAATGAACTATCTATAAAATGTAAAACTGATATTTCTCATGTTCCAGGACACAAAACAATTTAAGAGGCTAGAAAAAATTGTCTTTAAAAAAAAATTGGACTTACATACAATTGCTCTCTGAAAATTTAAGATATATTCTTAAAACAATCTACCTAGACAGCATTTGTAATTTTCAAATATATCATTGAAATATAATTTACATAAAGAAAAAGTGCATGAATCATGAGTATACAGTTAAATAAACTTTTACACACAGAGCATAACCATGTAAATACCACCAGGTCAAGAAATAGAATATTCCCAGAAACTTAAAATCAAATCTCATGCCCCCGTTAACTTATGAGCTTTTTACTTATTCCCCAAAGTAAACACTGCTCTGACTTTTAACCCACTATAATATATCTATTTTTGAAATTTATATAATTCAAATCATAAAATACGCATTTTTTTGTGCCTGTTTTTGCTCCAATTTATGTTTTTGAAGTCTATTTTCTTGTGCATGGCTGTAGTGTTTTATTAATAATCCCATTCATTTATTCACATTAGTGTTGATGGACATTTGTATTGTTTGCTACTTTGGGCTATTAAAAATAATATAAAGTACTATGAAAATAATGTAAAATGAATATATATATTATATAATACATATATACTATATAATTTGTTTTTTTTTTTACATAAACACTTCTATTTTGCATAAATCTAAGAGTGAATTGCTGGATCACAGATGTGTATGTTTAAATTAATTGGATAACTGCATAGTCTTCTAAAGTGGTTTTGTAAATATATACTCTCAGTAGCAATGCATAAGGTTTCTGACTGTCCCACATCTCAGGAATATCTTGCATTGTTCTTTTTAATTTAGCCTTTCTGGTGAACTTATAGGAGTAGCTCACCATTGTATTAATTTGCATTTCCCTGATGACTGACTAATGAAGTTTAGCATTTTCATATATTTATTAGGCATTTGGGTAGCTTGCAAAAGAAATCTCTATTTGATTTTCATGTCCTTTCTTTTCTATCAAGGCATCTGCCTTTTCCTTATTATTTTAGACTAATTCTTTATATAGTCCAAATAAAAGTCTTCTGTCAGCTAAATTTGCTGCAAATATCTCCTTCCATTTTGTGGCTTGCATTCTCAGTCTTTAATTTTTTTGATAAACATGAATTCTTAATTTTAACTTAGTAATCAATCAATAATTTCTTTACCATTAATTCAATTGTTTCCTTTTAAAGAACGCTTTGCCTAGCCCAAGGCCATGAAAATGTTTCCTTACATTGTCTAATAGAACGTTTATTATTACACCTCTACATTCTGATCTATATTCCTCTGGGATTGATTTTTGTATATGGTAGGAGATAGAGGTTATGTGCATTTTCCCATATGTTTATCGAAAATGTTAACTTCAGTGTTGATCCAGAATTGCAAATTAAATCATCTCTTCACCAGATTAGTGAATATTAATGAATGATATGAAATACTGATGGTGATATAAAAATTGGAGTAACCCATACATTCCTTGCCTGGTATAAATTTATGTGACTTTTTTTTTTTTTTTTACATCTTTATTGGAGTTGTTTTCACAGTTAGATGCGTGCATCCAAATTAGCCATGGTTAGAGCTTTAAAGTTAAAAACTCTTAAATAAAAAAACTCAAATGCCTACTGAATTACTATACAGCAGTTTGCAAATTGGTAAATGGATGATGTCCAAATGTTTTGAGATGGAGCCAGAGCTATGACCTTGTAAAACATAAACATATAACTTAGTGTTTATTTATAATCCCCTGAGATGACCAAGTTTTAATGGAACTAATTTAGACAATGAAATAAGTAAACGATAGTTGAAATGATGAGTTTGACAATTTTTGCATTTATTTTCTCAATTTTAATTAGAACTCTTTGGTTTTTGAATGCATAATTATAAAACAAAATGAAATGTGACTTGACTTTCCACTTTAAGCCTTTTGGGGCCCTTTAAATCATCTTTATCTAAGAAAAGAAAGTCTCGAGCAACAATAATATATAAAACAAAAAACCCACAATATTATCAGTGGCGCAGGAGTCACTGGGTAAATCAAAGGAAATTAGCTTTGCTCTCAGAAGCATGGTGTTAAGATACCCTTCAGTTGAAGCATTCTGTTCTGGTAATAGGAAAGTCTTTAGTCTCCTTTAGTAATGATTTCTTTGCAGTTAATTCATAGCAACATAATTTACATTGACCTAATCAGACATAAAATGAGATAGGTTCTTTGAGGTAATAAAGGACCTGGTTTGGGTAAATTCTCATAGGACCATTGTTTCTCGCCTTCCCTCACAATCTGTTCTTGATTTCCAAAGGAATTTTTACCTGTGTGATCACAATGTGTGATGATTTTGCTTGAGACATTCCTCTACTTTAAGTGGCCCATACGTTTACTGATTCAGAACTTGATTTTAAATACAGCTATGTCTGTTATTGATCATTTCTTCGATGGCCTCATTGGCCTGATAGATTATGGGAAGTTGAAAATAAGGCTGATATCTTCATTTCAACAGGACCTTTGACCACAGCTTCCTGTGAATTAAAATGGTGAAACATGCATTGGATGATACTCTGAACACTTTTCTGGTTGGTCTAGAAAAATATATGAAGCATGCTGGTTAAAGGATAAATATCATTATATTGATGAAAAATTTTCTATTGCCAACTAGAGGAACCAAATCCTGCTAATTTAAGGATACTGTGCATCCAGTGTGTCAAAAGACAGCTACTCTTTTGGGCTTGAGACACTCATGAATGGGAGGTAATGTATGTACTTTCTCCCTCTATCTATAATTAAATGTTGATAGCAATTATTGAGGGGAAATTACAGTGAAACACATTTATGTCAGCATAAGAGAATTTTCCAACAAATCAAACTGTACCATAATTTATCAGGAGTTGGATAAAATGGAATTCCTGTGCCATATTTGAAGAGCTGGATAGAAATTCATTTGTCAGAGATGTAGTTAAATGAACTTTGACTTTATACAGGTTGGTTCCTTCCATTGGTAAATGATATGTTTTAGATATTCAATTAAAATTTCTAGATATTAATAAAAATTGCTCTCATTCCAAATGCAGGGACCCTGAAAAATAAAGACAACAAATACTTCTATAATGTGTACTATGTGTTGGACATCTTATACATGCTTTATATATATTAATATATGTAATACTTTGAAAATCCCTAAGGGATAGTTACTATGATTATCTCTATTTGCCAGGTGGGAAAGCAGAAGTTCATGGAATATAGAATAACCTGAATAATGTTACACCATCAGTTAGAGGAAGAATTAGGATTCTGTTATATTCAGGCTGACTCCAAATTCCATTTACTTTACCTTTGTATTGCCTTTCAGAATATATTGAGAGCTGATGCTATTTCTTCAGGAAAAATTAAAATTTAAAGTTAAAAGGAAAAGAAATACCTCATATAAATTTGATTTTTCATACCAAAGTTTAGAATTTCTTGCAAAAAATAGTAGTTGCTTTGCTAGAAAGACCAAGTTATGCCCTCTGTATATCACTGTAATCCACAGAAATCTAATCAAGGATTTAAGTAAACAAAATCTGACTAAAGATGACTACAGCTGTTTAAGGCATGTGTGCAGGATACACAAAGCTGGGTATGAAAGAAATCAAGTGATATGTCGACTCTAAAGCCCAACAGGGAAAAGCTTACCATTATTCTAGATGAAGCACTTTCTGTCTTGAGCAGGCATATGGACTCACATGGGAAAGATTTGGAGGACACTACCTTATTACTGGGTAGGCATGAAGCGACGTCCAGACTTGGCAAAGCAACTCATGTGAGGTCACCGTGATAGATTATGGCAAGCCTGAATCTAGTCTTAAACTGGGCAAAAAGTCATGAGGCTCATAGCAGCCTGGTCAGCACAGTTCTCAGCAATAGGTCCACAGTATACAGGGTGAAATGTCAGACAGGACTTGATATGCAATGTACCAGGAAGTCTAGAGAGTGCAGCAGTGTCTCTCTATATAATCAGGGTTTCAAACAAACTATGTACCAGCTCTGCTGAAAGCAATGAAACTTTCCAGTTCGTATAAAGCCTTAGTCATCTGAGCTTGAAAGTAGAGCACAGTGCCACAGTGCCTGGAACAATGTTTGGTGTATGTACAATAATAAGTTAAAACTAAATTTTAAAATAAATGTGTTGGGTTGTTTCTACATTTTGGCTATTGTGAACAGTGTGGCTATAAACATGAGTATATAAATATCTGTTCGAGTACCTCCCTTCAGTTCTTTTGGGTATATCCCCAGAAGTGAAGTTGCTGGATTATATGATAATTCAATTTTAAATTTCCTTATAAACTTCATCTTAAGGTCTGAATCAACAGTGTGTTTACATAGAGTTAAATGCTGATATTTTGTTAAAATGAAGATCTTTTATAACAAATATAAACATTCAGTTTTTGTAAATGAGTACAATTCTATATGCTATAAGTCTAGTTAGTTTTAAAAATTAAAAAATTAATACATGCAGTATCAAGAGAATGTCTGTCTTCTAATAGACTCTGCTGAATTGGTTTATAGCAATCTTGTTCTATTGAAAAAAAATCACAGCATAATAATTATAAGGACACAAACTACAAAATTCAATGACTCTATATAAAATGGAATATTACTCAGCCATAAAAAAGAATGAAATAATGCATTTGCAGCAATATGGATGGATCTAGAGATTGTCACACTGAGTGAGGTAAGTCAGACAGAGAAATATCATATGATATTGCTTATATGTGGAATCTAAAAAACGGGTACAAATGAACGTATCTACAAAACAGAAGTAGAGTTACAGATGTAGAAAACAAACTTATGGTTACTGGGGGTAAGTGAGGAGGGATAAATTGGGAGATTGGGATTGACATATACATGCTATTATATATAAAATAGGTAACTAATAAGGACCTGCTGTATAGCATAGGGAACTCTACTCAATACTCTGTAACATCCTATATGAGGAAAGAATCTAAAAAAGAGTATATGTATGTATATGTATAACTGAATCACTTTGCTGTACACCTGAAATGAACACAACATTGTAAATCAACTATATTCCAAAAAAATTTGTTTTAATTCAATGACTCAAGACTTCTTTGTGGTGTATCAGTCAGTCAGGCATCTATATTCAACAAATACTTACTTTGAGTCAAACCCTGGGGAAACACAAGATGAATGTTGCATTGGTGTGAGGACAATACTATTGTTGATTTGTAATAGGTAATGGTGTAATGACTTAAGACTGACTCAACATTGGAATATTTTATGTGAGGAAATCCATCAGCAGATATATGTATGTAGGTATGTGTATATGCAACATGTATGTATTCAACCTAAAGATTCCATAAATAGGTAACAATTGAGTACATGTGTTTATCTCCATGATTTGTTCCTAAATTTTCAGAAAAAATGAAAGTAATAAAGTTGAAAAAGAATCCAATCTTATGGAGGCAAAGAGAAATGGAGAGAAGGCAACAGTGGAGGAGAAATGCTAAAAAAGAAAAAAGAAAAAATTGGTTAAATGAACACTTGATGGATACTTATCAGAATAGTGAAAACTAAAACCTAGGTCCCTGAAGATTAACAAATTGACAAAAAGCAAGTTAATTCATATTGTAGAAATCTGGAAAGGTCAGGGATTCCAGAAGTTAGGAGTGGGACTGAGAATTTAGTACTTAAACACATTTAGGGTCAGTTAGACCCCACTCCCCTACCTCCCCCTGGTATTTACAGTAGGGAGACAGAAGGATAATTCTATGCAGAAATTGACAGAGGGGCTCCAGGATATTGAGCACAGTTGAGAATAGAGTTTAGAAGTTATACTGAAAACAGGAAGGGAATAACAATGTCTACACATAGAATGGCCAGAGGTACGACCTCTGTCCTGTACGCCAATCTCAGGACTCTGGGAGCCAGGCTTCTGCTCTTCCTACCACTGCCTTTGATGCCTGCACAGGTGAATGAGGCATCATTTACTACAGGGGTTAACAATGCAATTAATTGGTCCTTGCTAGATCATTTTACTCTTAAGTCCAAGGTCTCTGTTTCCTGCCCATAAATACAGAACATCTACTCATCTTGTCTCTATTCTAAAATATCTAATAAGAGCCAGAGATCTTCATATTTTATTAAAACAGAGTCTTCAACACGAAAGAGGATCCTGAAACAAACAAAGAGAAAGAAAAGCAATTTAAAGGGAACAAGTCATGAAAGGAGCAGGAGAATTAAGGTAAAATTAATATCCTTCAGAGACAAGAGAAAATGCTACCTCCGTAAACAGGGACAGGAAGCTATGAAAAGAAACAACCAGAGAACATGCTATTTCAGAAGAGTTTCCAGAGAGAAAAAGCTAGTCACATACTAGTGGTCAGAAATCAGAATGGCTTTGAAGCCACTACATCAGATTGTAGGACACAAGATCTGCCTTTGGAATCTTGAGGAAAAACACTTGGCAACTTTGAGTGATAAACTCAGAAAGATTTTAACTAATGTGAATATACAGTAAAGATATATTTCGACATGTAAGTTATCAAAATAAGTACATTTTATTCATTCTTTCTCAAAAAGTTCCTGGAAAGTGAGCTCCAAACAAGAGATAACATCAAGAGGTAGTCAACACTTGAGAAAGATGGAGGAATGTCTCGGGTGATGGTGGAGCAGATGGTACCAAGGCAAAAGTCCAGGCGGCATAGGTCTCTGAAAGCCACAAATGAAAATTGGAGAGATTACCAGAAGTATGTGATAATATTGAAAGAGGTTTTATATAATGGTTGGTTTGAGAAGAACTAGTAATGGATACATTAACAAATAATCAAATCTTAATATTTAATAAATTATCCTGAGTAACAAATGATAATACAGTGAATAATGCAATTTTAGTATAGAGTTTATCTCTGTCATTGTGATATAAATAGTGACAACATTGTGATATAACCATACCAAGGAAATAAGGGAAGAAAATGCTTTTGTGAATATGTGTGTTTGTGTGGGAGAGTGTGTTTTGTTTACATGTGAATGTTCGTGGTCAAGTGAGTGTTGTAAAGAGTGTTGAATTTTCAACTTCTGTGGAGAAAAAGCAATAGTGTCTGAAGCTGAATAATCAAGACAGAGCAGGATAAAAGTAATGTTGAGAATTTATAGGTAAGTGAAGGAATGGCTAAAATATTTAAGGTGATTGCTTTTGCAGAGTGCTATTTGTATTTGGGGTAGAGTTTTCATTGTACATATGGTGATAATTCATGATTTTAAAACTATGTAAATGTGTTAAGTTGACAAAAGCAATGTTTTCTAAAGCAGCATAAAATACGTAGAAATATGTTGGAAGAAAAGAAACGTTGTCATTGCCAAGCATTTATTGAGACTCTGACACACCAAAGTTTCATTTTAATAAATGTGATTATACATTAGAAAGAGTCAAATGATGACTGGTTTCCTTGGGGAAGAATTTAAGGTTAGAAGTTACGGCTCTGACGTAAATGTAATTTTCTCTAGGATAACTGCCGTGAACCACAAAGGTTGGTTCAGTGTGCATCTTATATGGTTCTTATAACATCTGAAACATTCTCATCATAGTCAATACACATACTACTGTGACTAGTCTGTTGTCTGCCTGCCACTAGGCTGAATGTCAGAGAGAGTGGGAAGGTTGAAGAGACAGAAAACTATGAATTCAATCATTGGGTCTTAGAATTACATCACTGACTTTTGCTCACCATTTAATCTTCTGGGTTGCAAACTATTTTACAATCTAAATATATTTTGAAGTGTGATCTTATTAGAGTCTCTTGGCACATTTTAGGCACATTTACAAATCCATAGCCATTTGTGAATTTGCATTGCAGTCCTAATTTCATTACTTTTTTGTTAGGAGGCTTGGACTTTGGGAAAAAATGTAATAACATTGGTTTAAAAAGAGCAAAAAAAGCCTTCATTACTCTTTGATTAAATTTCTAATCAGTATTCATTTCCAGTTTCTTCCAAGTTACACTAGAATATAGCAAATAAAAAAAAACAAATCACCAAGTCTGGCAATATTTAAAATATGAATGTCACTTTCCAAATTCATTATTTTCTTCTCCTCAAGGCAACAGACAGCTTAGCTTTCATGGCAAGAAAAATAGTTCCTCTGTGGTCATTTCTATGCATTAAAAGATTTTAAATTTTCTAAGACATTATTCCAGTTTGATCTAACAAATGCTGAAGGCAAACACAGGCTGTTTACATTATGCTTTTTCTCCAAGTGAATGACGTTTACTATAATATTTCAATACCTGTCAGTGGCTCTGATAATGGGAGAGTCTGTCCACTTTTAAATGTTGTTTATTTCATTAATGTAATATATGACATGGACCTTCATTTTTGAAAACTGCGTCAGTATCTTCCCCTGAAGGAAGGTGAACTGAAGTGAAATGAGGAAAAGGAACAACCTCTATTCCTTTCCTTTTCCTAAGACCCTTGTTAGAGTCACACTGAGAGTCTTATCCTAATCAATGAATCCGAATGCAGTTTAACGCAACAATTTTCTGCAACATTGTTAAATACTATTGTACTGTCTCTAATTCATTTAAATCTATTAAAAATGATCTCTAAAACTAAAAATAGTATTTTTAGTTTTAAAAAATGTATGCCAAATTTGGGCTTCCCTGGTGGTGCAATGGTTAAGAATCTGCCTGCCAATGCAGGGGAAACGGGTCCGAGCCCTGGTCTGGGAAGATCCCACTAAGATCCCACGGGCAACTAAGCCCATGTGCCACAACTACTGAGCCTATATGCTCTACAGCCCGTGAGTCACAACTACTGAGCCCATGTGCCAAAACTACTGAGCCCGTGTGCCACAATCACTGAAGACCAACAATTATTCCCAATAATTTGCAAAAGAAAAACAGAAAAAATGAGAATGATGTGCCTTGTAAAAATGAAATTATAGTGGCTGAGAAGCAATGTTTTGTTTTTAGTTTTTCTTTCACTTTTAAGATAAATAGGTTACAGCAAAAATCCATTTCAAGGATGACTATAAGAAGACCATTGCTCCATCAGAAGCATACCTTGAGTCATTGTAATATGCTAATTTGAGAGGGGGATGAATTTTATACATTAACATAACTAATATATCTGAATTTATAAGATTTTAACATAACCGAGAAAAATTCAGTATAGATTCTCATAGTAGGCTACTTTAAATATTTAAGAAGATAACAAAAGTTTTGTGGATCATTGTTAGAACATGTAATATTTCATCACTTTCATTTTCCTTTTTAATAAGTAATTTGAATAAACTATGGCTTGTATTGCCCAATATTTATGCAGTGGCTAAACCCAAATCCAGTAGGTTTAAAAATAAGTGTATGACCATATTATAAATGTATATAAGCAGAGCAGTGCTTAGCTATACACTGTACATCCGACAAAAAGTATTGTGAACATACTATATGGATATCAGCTCACTGTACTGTTCCCCATCAATTCCCCAATTGGTCACTAGATAAAAAATATCACACTCTTATGTCCTGTTCTCTAAGCTGTTTTCTCACTGCCAAGCTATTGTATCATGGAATCCCCTGAAAATATTCTAAACTTTCCTATAAAAAGATATTTTGGATTGAAGTAAAAAAAGAAAGAAAAAGAAAAAAGTAGATTGCTTATTTTTTGAAGGAAAGCAGTATTCTATACGGCTCCAATCACAGTGCCCTCAATGATTTGACATGACTTGACTCCATGAATCCAAGGCTTGTGAGTTAAGAAGATTTCTGCAGGAGATTGCCTGAGTATAGGTTATTGAAAGTCAATGGGAGGCGATTCACTAACCTTAGTGGGGGAAATTAACTTGCAGAAACGTCAGATTGAATATATTTCTTTAGCACATAGTGTTTTATCTTCATATAATCGAATAAAACAGAATAATTAGATTAAAATATTAGATGGCTTCTTTGTGAAAGGTGGGTACTTTCATCCTGATGAAAATAAACATTGATAGACATTTAGATTCACTCGTCAGAGACTATAGTGCCATTTGTATGGGACTGTATTGTCTACTGCTTCTAGAAAAGCCTCCAAATTTAAAGGTAAAAATGAGCAAAAAAGTAACTTCCTTTAAACTCATGATTGTGTCTTGGAACAAATTGAAATCATTATTTGCACACCTAAAGCAAATAATAATAATAATAATAATAATAATAATTTGTTCCTTGGATTTTATTTTATCAAATCTCAGTGATTTATATCCAACCTTTCTAATGGTGATATGAGTTCATTACTGGAAACATACAATTCTGTGTGAACATACAGAGCTACTTGTAATTGATCTCTTTACCAAGATTTACTATTCCTCATGGTTGAATAATGACTTCATTTAGAGAACTTATAAAGTTTTCACCTTGCTTTCCCATTGTTTCTTTCATCAATCACAGAACTACAAATAATTGGAGGGTATTTTTGAGGACAGAGGCACTGGGAAAAAGCATAACTATTAATGATTTAATAACGTTTTAATTTTAAAACTTTTATTCCACATAAATTATATTTTGAGGAAAGTATTGAGAGTTCCTAATTTGAAACTCAATATTTCAAAGTATCTGTGTTATATCTCTGAATGTGGTATATATAAGAAATCATAATCCATGATGGAAAAATCAATTAAGTGCAAATGACTTATCATTTGAAAACAACCAGGCAGTCTCTTATTAGATGTTAATGATGTTAAATTATTATTTAACAAATATTTTGTATTTTTTGTTTCTAAGATGCAGTTGAAGCAGTTGAAAAAATATGTTTTATGTAAATATGCTGAAAAATTTGATTTCAATTAAATCATAAATGTCCATTGACAGAGTTTATGTAAATAGATTAAGAATAAAAAGAAGAATAATTTTTAAAAAGATACTTTTAGAGACTAAACTTGTATCGATCCACTTTACTGAGAAGGTAGCTAGAATCTTTTTCATTTACAGTTTTATTTGTAAAGTCCATTTTAATGTTTGGTTTACAATCTAAATGTTTTTAGTCCAAATTCAGAATAACTTTTAAATATAATTGGTTCAGCTTGTATTGCTAGTGAGTTACCTGTATGAAAAATGGGAAAATAAATTGCTGATTTACTGATCTATAGATGACCCTGAGTGTATTAAGTAAATGGATGTTTAAATATATAGATTCTTAAGACATTGTGCTATTTTTGAGGTCTTTCTGTATACATGTTTGATATCTGATAGTAGGTACAGATGGTGGAAAGGCTCATTGAATTACTGTATGTGGTGCAACGTAAATGATGTTGGAACCGTGTCACAAGAAAGGTCCCTAAACACTGTCTGTTTTTCAACTTTACAGGGGCTGTTCAATTTGCTCTCACTTGTAGCTGTTATTTCCATGCCTCTCTGGGTTTACCCAGTTGATGAATATGGGAACAGTGGGTTAAATATGGCTATAATTTGGATAATTTATGAATTACAATATAAAAGCCTATCAGTATATTTTATTATTTTGCAAATATCTGTAGCCTGTTCTTGGTTTGAACTGGTTCCATTTCTTTTATTCCTATCCTTAGTAGTGAATGCTGCTATGCTATAAACCACTGCAGAATTAAGGTTTAAAAAAGAATCAATTTATTTGCTCATAGAGTCTGTGAGTCATGGTCAGGATATGACATAGGGAGGATGGCTACTTTTTGCTCCACAGTATCTGGGTCCTTGGCTGGAAAGACTTCCAAGATAGCTTCTTTACTCACAAGTCTCTGGGCTGGGCTGATGGACTGGCTCAGTTGAGTGTATTGATATGAGTATCTGCCTCTGACCTCTCCATGTAGTTTGGGTTTCTCTGAACATGTCATCTGGGTTCTAAGTAGGAGTGTACAAATTGGGGGGTGGGAGTTCCAAAGAGCAAATTTTCCAGGAGAACCACGTGGAAGATGTGTGGTTTTTATGATCTAGCTTTGCAAGGCACATAGCTTTCTTTCCTCTGTACGCTCTAGGTTGAAGCTCTTCAGTCTTCTCAGAATCAAAGCGATGCATAAGACCCTGCCTTTGAATGGGAGCGTTGTCAATGAATTTGAAGTCTTCTTCTTTGTAATATTGCTCAGCGATATTATGAGATACTGTAAGTATGGTATTTGTCTTCTAGTGTTTCCATACCCATATTTTTAATAAGGTTCCTTTATATTTAAATATTAAGCAGTATTTTTATAGTATACTTGATTTTTTTAAGAGAAAAGTCCTTGAGAGGATGAATATAAATGAATGAATGAATAAACAATAAATAGAAAAGACAGTGGCATTTACCATTTTTATAATTAATGAAAAGAAGCAGTGGATCACCTAAAGTTTCTTATATAAATATAAGAAGCATCATCAGGTTCATGACTCTCCATGTCCTAGAAATATTATATTTATTTATTTTCTTAAATTCAACATATCTTGAATTTGTTTCAAGGTCAATGAAAAATTTAGTATCAGTAATTTGGGCTGCTTCCCCCATCAGCCTCCTCCCTTCCCTTCACTTCTCACAGGAGAAAGATAATAATTCCTCTTTTTGTTTTATGTAACATTTTAATAGTAGGCCCTTGGTGATGAATTTCTCACTAACTTTATCATTGCAGCTTATCACACTCTTTCTTCCAATAATACAGTGCTTTTTCTAAGAGGAGTTCTGGTGAATAAAACGTACTCTCTGTCTTGACATAAATATACATATAAATTATTTTCTCTACAAACATTATCTCCCCACATAAATGTCATGCTGTCTTGCCTGATATTTCTTAATATGAAACAGAATAGCTTTCAATTTTATTTATAATTAATAAGTGTGTCTTGCCATTTTGCTTGGATTAGTTTCTTTTTTGTATCTAATATTTTCAGCTTATTTCAACAGATAAAGGCAACTTTGTAAGAATAATTGTTCTGAAGAGAGAAATAAGGAGTGATAGTTTTCCTGTTATATTAATAACTCATAACTTGACATATGGCACATGAGCTTTGGCAGTGGATCACATTAAAACATATTTAATGTTAATAATAGGTTTGTAACTGGTATTCCTAAATGACTTTATAAATTGTATTTAAGACATATATTTAAATATGTAGATAATATCTCCAGAGAAGTAGAACTGCCAAAAGGATCTAAGGATGGGAACAATGGAATAAATATAGCTATAATTTGGATAATCTGTGAACTGCAATATAAAGTCCTACTTAATATATTTTATAATTTTTCAAATATTTGTAGACTGCTCTTGGTTTGAACTCATTCAGTTTTTCTTATGCTTATCATTAAAATGCTAATTTTCATTTTTACTTCCTACATACTTTATTAGTTGGGGTCAAAACTGTGATGTGTTGGGAGAATCAGTTTATTTTATTAGTGAATGATTTATTTAACTAATTCTCATTTTGCCACTTCCAACCTCATTTCAGAAATATGATTACTCATCCCATCAGTTATTATTAATTAATTTCTATAATGTATAACCATTTCTACCCCAACATTATGAATCTTTATCTTTTTATGTGGTGACATAAATAGAAAATTAACTATTGCACCTAAAATTATGTTTAAAAAATGAAAATATACACACAGGAAAAATGTAAAATATAAAAAATACCAACATACAGAGAAAATGTATGTGTATCTAGAATGATATATATAGTCAAGGTTATTCCTTAATTAAAATGTGAAGTATGAAGTTTGGTTTTTGGTGATTTTCCTCATTTTCTGAGATTTCCTCTGTACCATATCACATAAGATTTTAACTTCCTCAATCTTGACACTTTTTCCTCTTTTTCTCCTTCCCTCTTCTTTTTCCTCCTTCCTTCCTTTCTTTCTTCCTGGTATTCTTTTTTTCTGCCATTAAATATTTCCTTGTAACCCATTGGGCTCTAAAGAGGGTTTGAGGCAGCTAATAGGAAGATTGCATTTACTAAAGTTCCTCTTATTAGAAAAATACATTAAGTAATTAAATAATTATGGTGGATAATCTATTGGGGGGTTAAGTATGAGTGCAAACCTATGAAAATCCTTAGTAACTTTTTAATGCTTATCAAATATACCCATGAAATCACATATCAAATAAAAGCATAATTATTTGTGTTTATGGCTTATGAATTAGAGTTCATGGAAATATACCATTATTTTTCATTTGTCATAGTCTAATTTTTTTTTTTTTTTTTTTTTTTTTTTTTTTTTTTGCGGTACGCGGGCCTCTCACTGTTGTGGCCTCTCCCGTTGCGGAGCACAGGCTCCGGACGCGCAGGCTCAGCGGCCATGGCTCACGGGCCCAGCCGCTCTGTGGCATGTGGGATCTTCCCAGACTGGGGCACGAACCCGTGTCCCCTGCATTGGCAGGCAGACTCTCAACCACTGCACCACCAGGGAAGCCCCCATAGTCTCATTTTGACTATGTAATCTTTAGGAACTTCATCTCATTTCAATTCAGCTAAACTTCTTTTATGTTTTCTTTTCTAGGGTGTTTTAATTCTGAATTAATTTTTAATGTTGAAGTTTTAAAAATATTTATTTCAGAATCACTCTTAGAAGGATTCAGAATAAGTAGCAACCAATAGGTTCTTGATTAGAAACTCTTTCATTTGTGAAAATATATACATGGGCAAATGCAGGTATATTGCAATTTCTCATTAGGGAAATTTGAGGCTGAGGAAGGATTCCTCTGTTATATAGCTTTTCATTGCTGTAAACTGAAATCTTCTTAGTATATTTCCTTTAAGCAACACGGCAGGCTATGGATCTTCGTCTTACGACTTATGGCTTTTTGGCTTAATGTGATTTAAAAAATCCAAGTTAATTTAATCTGCATTACACAATAATGCTCAGCCAGATGCCATGGTTTTTCTTAGCACATGAGGTGAAACATGCATGGTCTTCAGATCTGACTAGCAGAAGAAACTCTGCAACACTCATTTTTGGGGCAATACTTTTTTATGATCTTTGTTGACTTTTAAATCTCATTATCTAATTGCAGTCTTTATTTTTTCACTAGGACCTTCTATCCAGCTACTCTTCCAAAAGCTGTAGAATGTGATGGGTCAGCCTGATAATGTCTCAACTTAAATACCAATTTTTTATGAGGCATAAATATTATTTAAATAAGACATCTCCTAAATAGTATTTTAAAAATTCATGTTTAAAAAATTAACTCCAATTTCATTAGAGGATATCATTTGTTCTGGAAGCATTTACTCTCTATCAGATGAAGTGCAGCCTCTGACTCTTCAGACTGCATCTGACTTCTTATAGACTTCAACATTATTATTTTTTTATTTGCCTGAGATATAGAAATAAAACTAACTAAAATGATGGGAATCTGTCTTCTTTTGGTGAAGACAGCAACATCCAAATATAAATTAGGCACCCATTTTACATTAAGCATGGTTATGTGAAAAAAATCCCGTGCCAGAAACAGGTATGTGAGTAAATATGTTTTAGATAGATTCAAGGCCTTTTATAAACTTCCCACAAGCTCTTTAAAAAAATTGCATACTTTGGCCCATCTGGATTTAGATTGTGGCTGCATATTAAGACACGAGGGCAGTGAAATTTTGAGTTGACAGAAACATTCATCTATAGGCTTGCTCATTTTATTGTGTTTGATTTACTGTGCTTTGCAGATATTGCATTTTTTTACAAAGTGAAATTTCATGGCAACCTTGCATCAAGAAAGTCTATTGGCCCCATTTTTCCAACAGCATTTGCTCATTTCATGTCTCTGTGTCATATTTTGGTAATTCTTGTAATATTTCAAATTTTTCATTATTATTATATTTGTTATGGTGATCTGTGATCAGTGACCTTTGAAGTTACTGCTGTAATTGTTGTGGGGTGCCACAAAGTACCACAGGCATATCAGATGGTGAACATAATCAAAAGGTGTTCTGTGTGTTTTGATTGCTCCACTGACCACTCATTCCCCTGTCTCTCTCCCTCTCTTTGGGCCTTCCTATTCCCTGAGACACAAGAATATTGTAATTAGGCCAATTAATAACCCTACAATGACCTATAAGTGTTCAAGTAAAAAGAAGATTCACATGTCTCTCACTTTAAATCAAAAACTAGACGTGATTAAGCTTAGTGAGGAAGGCATGTCGGAAGCTGAAATAGGCCAAAACATAGGCCTCTAGCACCGAACAGTTAACCAGGTTGTGATTACAAAAGAAAAATTCTTGAAGGAAAGGAATGATAACAAATTGAAACAGCTTTATTACTGATATGGAGAATGTCTTAGAGGTCTGTATAGAACTTCAAAGCAGCTACAACATTCCCTTAAGTCAAAATTTCATCCAGAGTAAGGCTCTACCTCTCTTTAATTCTATGAAGGCTGATAGAGGTGAGGAAGGTGCGGAAGAAGAGTTTGAAGTCAGCAGGGGTGGGTCATGAGGTTTAAGGAAAAAAGCTCTCTCCACAACATAAAAGTGCAAGGTGAAACAGCAAGGGCTGATGTAGAAGCTGCAAAGTTTTATCCAGAGGATCTAGCTAAGATAATTAATGAAGGTGGCTGCACTAAACAGTATTTTTCATTGTAGTCAAAACAGGCTTATATTGAAAGAAGATGCCATAGCTTTCATAGCTAAAAGGGAGGTCAGTGCCTGGCTTCAAAGCTTTAAAGGACAGGCCAACTCTCCCCTTAGGGGCTAATGTAGTTGGTGACTTTAAGTTGAAGCCAGTTCTCATTTATCATTCTGGAAATCCTAGGACCCTTAAGAAGTATGCTAAATCTACTCTGCCTGTGCTCTATAAATGGAAGAGCAAAAGCCTGGATGACAGCACATCTCTTTATAACATTGTTTACTATTCTAAGTCCATTGCTGAGACTTACTGCTCAGAAAAAAGATTCCTTTCAAGATATTACTGCTCATTGACAATGTACCTGGTCACATCCAGTCCATGGAGATGGACAATGAGATTCATGTTATCTTCATTTCTGCAAACACTACATCTATTCTGCAGTCCATGGATCAAGGATTAATTTTAATTTTGACTTTCAGGTCTTATCATTTAAGAACTACATTTCATAAGGCCATAGCTGTCACAGATAGTGATTCCTCTGATGGATCTGGGCAAAGTCAATTGGAAACCTTCTGAAAAGGATTCAATATTCTCTATGCCATTAAGAACAATAAGAATATCTGTTATTCAGAGGAAGTTGTCAAAATATTAATAGGAGTTTGGAAGAAGTTGATTCCAACCCTCATGGATGTCTTTGAAGTGTTCAAGACTTCAGTGAAGGAAGAAACTGCAGGTGTGGTAGAAATAGCAAGAGGCCTAGACTTGGAAGTGGAGCCTGAAGATGTGACTGAATTGCTGCCATCTCATGATAAAACTTGAAGGATGAGGAGTTTCTTCTTATAACGAGCAAAGAAAGTGGTTTCTTGAGATGGAATCTACTGTGAAAATGTAAGTGAAAATGCTATAAAGATTGTTGAAATAACAACAAAGGATTTAGAATATTACATATACTTGGTTGATAAAGCAGCAGCAGGGTTTGAGAGGATTGATTCCAATTTTGAAAGAAGTACTACTGTGGATAAAATGTTATCAAACAACACAGCCGACTACAGAGAAATTGTTCACAAAACAAAGAGTTAATCGGTATGGCAAACCTCATTGTAGTCTTATTTTAAGAAACTGCCACGGCCATCCCAGTCTTCAGCAGTCACCTCCCTGACCAGTCAGCAGCCATCAACATGGAAGCAAACCCTCCAACAGCAAAAAAGATTAGTACTCACTGAAGACTACAGTGATGGTTAGTGTTTTTAGCAATAGAGTATTTTAAACTTAAGGCATGCACAATTTTTTAGACATAATACTGTTGCACACTTAATAGACTACAGTATGAGGTAAACATAATTTTTATATGCACTGTAAAAACAAAAAAACAATGTGACTCACTTTATTTTGATATTTGCTGTTGTGGTGATCTGGAACCAAATCTGCAATATCTCTGAGGTATGCCTGTCTGTATTGTACTAATCCTCACTGATGAAACCCATTCGTATGCAACCCTAAAGAAACATCGAATGTAAATCTCTTATTTAATTCTCTAAAACAGCTCAAGGATAATTGTACTGAAAGTAATACTTATTCTGAAGTATGAATCATTACTTGATTTTACTTTCTTCATTGTCTTGGATACAAATTATACATTGACTTCATATTCCTTTCCTTGTCATTTACTTCACATGCTTTTTTGGTAGATGATGATTTAAGAAAAATGAGCTTTAAAGTACTTGCATATGGTTTGTGTTAAAAATATCAATGATATTAAAGGTGTACCTCTTGAAAGCAAATTGCTATGTTTAAAATTACCTTTTCAAGTATAAATTTTTCCTTGCATCTCATGTGTCTACCTAGATCCCCACTGTGTATAGAATTTTGAAATTGTGTATTATTTATTAACTGTGACTGTAGTAGAGTATCATAATTATTATTTCTATTTCTTAGGGTCACTTGAAGATTTCTTCAGAGCTCTGAAATATTAGAAATGCAATTTTTTACCACCAAATTACTTACTAAGAACATAGTATTATTTCATATCACTTATAAGCATGAAATTCCATGGCAACTCTGGCCTGCATTACTTGGTAGATCGGCAAATGACACGGTTTGGTTATTGGTCATGTCATTCATCCGTGTGGTTGTCAAGTGGTTTCAAAGCATTTTAACAATCATATTTAGACTAGATAATTTACTGGACACTTGAGTCTGTGATTAAAAAGAATTATGAAAAAGTAAAGTGGTGATTCAATTTGATTCATTATTTCCCCTACCAACAGAGTAGAGATCCATTTTATCATCTAGTATTAGAACAACAGTCATTTTAGCTGCTGAGACTGACATGTAGGGGCTACATAGATCACGTCTCAGACAATATCTGGGCTCAGTGGGGAAAGAGAGAGGTGGGTCCCGGAGGGGAAATGGTGGGTTAGGTTACATGGATGAACTTTGAAAGCCGCCCCATCTGGTCACTGGGAGAAAAAAGCACATCAGCAGATGTTGGTCACCAATATATTGTATATTCCCAAGTAGTGCACTCCTGGAAATTTTCCAGTCCTGGAAACCAAGACAATCTAATATTAGTTTTATTTCTTGACTCTTCTTTAATCTAATTGTTTCTCAAGGTGTGTCCACCTTGATAACATTTATCAGAGTCACCTGTAATTTTTGCCCAGAATGATATTTCCTGGAGCCTATTCCAAATGTAGTGAATTAGAGCTCTGAAAAATGGAGCCAGGAATCTGAATTTTAAATAAACATTCTGGTGGTACTTATGCATAATAAAAATTAAAAAAACAACTGCTCCAATAATTTGGTCCAGATATCGCCTGCCTATCAAAATATAGAGACTAGTGATAGACCTAATTTATGGAAATGTAAGAAGTCCATGGTTAATGACTATTTTTATGTATCATTAGAAAAATCCTTGGACACTCTTTGACCAAGGTGGAAAATTCAACATTATTCCTCTGACTGGGTCTATATCTTATATCCAAATTCTTTCAAGTAGGTCCTTGATTTACCCCCCAGTAACCAAGTTCCTGGCTTATTGTTTTTATTCTTTTTTGGGAGAAGTGGCAATCCCTAATCTTATGACTGTAGTTCAATATAACTCATTGTTTTTTTCTAACTAATGATCTATTCTAATATTCTTTATTAGCTGAATTCAAACCCTTATGTATTCATTATTTCAAGACACTTCATCACAGTATTTCACAGGTCTGATAGGATATGTCACTGTAATTCCTTAGTGAATTTTTCTATCATACATTGCCTGGTGTGCAACCTATTACCTGCTCCTGTATTCTGGGGGTACTATGCCCCACATTTCAAAACTGGTCTTCTCTGGACTGCAGCTGGGTCTTCCCTCTTCCGTGTCCATATTTTACCCTGAAAGATATGGATTTTGTTTAAGATTCACCTACCACTCTGCATTCCAAACATACGAATCCTGTATCACACGCAGTACTTGGAACCAAAATAGACCCTGCTCAGACATACTTCATTATATGATAGGGTTGGTGATCCTTCCTTTAATACTTCTATTGATTCATTGCTTCTACATACAACTTTGTGTTCTCTTCACTGCCTTCCTGGATTACTGCAATAATTTCTTCTGAACCCTATTTCCACCTGTGCTTTTCTTTCCATAGGTTGATTCCTATGCCTGGAATGATGCCTTTTTGCAGAACACTCATCCTTGTGGGACAGGATTATTTTTTAACATAAAGGAAGTTTAAAAAAACAAAAAACTTTTGAGAATTAGCAAAATCAATCACGACTATATAAAACAGCTAAGACCAAAACAATGTGTCAACATGATTTTCTTAATTTGAATTTTATTCTGATGTTAGTCAATCCATGTACCTTTTTTCTACAAAATCCTGAGCAGCTTAGGACAGGGATTGTTTTCACTCATGTTTATATTTATGGAGCCTCACTCAATGACTGCACCCCTGAATGAATGCAGTTTAGCATATGATACTAAATAAAACACTTACCATCCTTTAGTTTTAAAAACAAATGCATAAAATCCATCAGATTTATTAACACTTTATCTGAATTATTATTTTTCTTTCCTACCCAAATTCTAGATTGTACCAATGATCTGGTAATTATGCTTTGTAGAATTAATATTCTGTACAACTATACTTAAAATAATTTGTTTCAAATAGACATTTCTCCCATGATCATGCCACATGCCACCTTGCCATTTCTTTAGTCTTTAGTGTTGTATAATTAGTTAGATATCGTATTATCTATTGTGGACTTGTCTCCAAGTTTCTTTTATTTCTGGCTGGTTATTTAAATTTCTTAAATTAGTTGGAACTAAAGTCTTTTCACATTTTAAGTCTTTTCCCCCCCTCTTTTACTACTAGTGTTCTGTGGTTTATTACTTCTGGGATTCTGTGATCCATAACATTCCCTGAGAATACCTTTTTTAATCATTAAATTCTACATATGTAAGTTAAAACACACCTTTTGGAAATAGAATTGTGTGATAAATTTCTCACATCTTCTTAAAAGAATATTCAAAACCTGTTAACAATGTTAATTCTAATTTGAATAAATACATCTCCTTTTAAAAAAAGTAGAACACAAATTCCCTTTATTCCTACTTATTGTTGAGATGCATATCTAAAGCACACAAGGGAAAAATGTGTCACAGATGACAAAACCAAAGCACTTTGGAATCAGATGTAAAGATTAGTTTTCAATAACACTGGAAAAGGCAGTCAAGGAAGTATGGATATTAGCTAAAGGTATTGAAAGTTGCCTGTTGTCTGGCCTCAGTATTCAAATGGTTGGGACGTTCTCTTTCACTAGCATGTTCCCTGGGTTGCTTGTCTACCACTTGACAATCACTGAAGTTCTGTAGCCTCAGCATCCTGCACTGATTCTTGCTTTTCTGAAGATTGCTAGTGCTTATTCCACTCTACTTCACTTTAGAGCATGGGTCTTCCCAGGCTCACTCTGAATTTCTTTTGTAAAGCTTCACATTTTGTAACATAGTGCAAATTGTTTTTTATCTAAAGTGATTTACTCTTTCAGACAAATATCGTATGATATCACTTATATGTGGAATCTAAAAAATAATACAAATCAACTTATTTACAAAACAAAAGCAGACTCACAGACATAGAAAACAGACTTGTGATTGACAAGGGGGAGGGGGTTGGGGGAGTGATGGATTGGGAGTTTGGGGTTAGCAGATGCAAACTAGTATATATAGAATGGATAAACAACAAGATCCTACTGTATAGCACAGGGAACTATATTCAGTATCCTGTGATAAACCATAATGGAAAAGAATATGAAAAAAATGCATATATATGTATAACCGAATCACTTTGCTATACAGCAGAAATTAACACAACATTGTAAAACACCTATACTTCAAAAAATAAATTTTAAAAAATGTGAAGTGGTTTACTCTTTCACTATTTCAGCCTCTCTGCCTAAGGAAATAGGAAATTCCTCTCTATATGTATAGCTGATTCACTTTGTTATAAAGCAGAAACTAACACACCATTGTAAAGCAATTATACTCCAATAAAGATGTTAAAAAAATAGATAAGGGAAGATCTTAAATAAGTAGTCTGCAAAAGAAATTTGCCTGTCTCCATGTGTTATCCAGTTTATTTGGAAAATATTCAAACTTTTTTTTATTTCTTTACATCCATTCAATGTGAATTTCTACCTCTTTAGGGAATTACCTGACAGGCTCTGCAGTCTTTGTTTGTTTGTTTGTTTGTTTGTTTGCGTTACGCGGGCCTCTCACTGTTGTGGCCTCTCCCGTTGCGGAGCACAGGCTCCGGACGCACAGGCTCAGCGGCCAAGGCTCACGGGCCCAGCCGCTCCACGGCATGTGGGATCTTCCCAGACCGGGGCACGAACCCGCGTCCCCTGAATTGGCAGGCAGACTCTCAACCACTGCGCCACCAGGGAGGCCCTGCAGTAATTTTAAGATCAACCTTGATGCAGAAACTCAGTCCCTGGCAATTCTGCCCCTACCCAAGGGGATAGATGTTTGTGGAGACTCATTGAGAACTTATGTAAATAGAAAGCTATTATCCTGCCTGATAAACAGAAGAATATAGCAGCATATCTATAAATTATTGCCAATTCTGTGGTCCTATAAATGAAGTTTGAGCCTTTAGCTAGCATAGAACAGATATTAAAATAATAAAAGCACAAGAAGTTTTGACGTGTAACCTTGAGCTGAAAGTTACAATTCATTTTCATATGATTTAGGATCTCAGCATCTTTAACTTATTGTGATATTCTTTAAATGTTTTTCCTCAATTATTCATTCAAGAAAAATATTACTGGGTGCCTATTATGTATGCTATATTTTTCCATGCTTTGGGAATATATTAGTGAACTAAAGAGAGGAAAATCTTATACCTTATGAAGCTTACATTCTAGAGGAAACAGAAAGAAGATATAAAATAAACATAGCAATTAAGTCAATCACTTAACACTTTAGAGATTGAAATTACATTATATGTAATGTAAGCTTAATACATTATTTCATTGTTTTTACATGTATTTAATATTTATAAATATTCACCAACTTTTATAAACAGTTGTTGAATCCGCTATAGGAAAAATTTCAAAAAACCGATATGTTGCTTGGTCAAAGAAATACAAATTTACTTAGCAAATTGGAGCTATGTTAAAACTCAGTTAACTTTCCACCATTGAAATCATGAATAGGACATTACAAATTTATTTTAATCACAACTTCATTTAATGCTCTTTAACTAACGTTTATTGAATATGCCCCCTTTTTCTCAGCAAACACCTACAAGTTCATTATTGGATAAATAGACACATCCTGAATCTAATCTGTTCAAATGAATGAATCATTGATGTACCATCATTATCACTTCCAAAATGTTCTGAGCTTTTTATTTGAGATATAAATTACCACATGTGCTTTACAAAACACTCAGCTCACTTTATGAATATATCAGGATAATTATGATTATGTATTATTTCTGGGGAAAAAGTTGTATCATTATCCTAAAAAATTAATTAGCCCATTTTGACATATACCTTTAGAAATATTCAAAAGTGTTCAATAGAAAAGTTAGACATGTGAGCTTGATCAATATTAAAAATATATTTTGTAAGATACACACTGCAAATTGATCAATCTATAAAATATATGAAGAAATTGTACACATTGATGAAAATATAAACAAACCAATCAAATAACTGGCAAATCTCATGAACAATTTACCAAAGCATGACTAATATCCTCATGAAGATGTATAGTCAAGGAAATGCACACTAAGGCTTCAGTAAAATAATATCTGTCAACCACTAACTTGGCAAACATTAAGATAACTGATAATATCAAATCTTAAAAGATATATGTTGGCATGTGGTCTTTTCCCAAGTTCTTAAAGCAGAGGGAATGTGTTAAATGACAAAAATAACATGATTTAGTAATGAGTTTGAAGTCCTTATTAAAGGAGAAACTACCCATGGATTGAGGAGTACCATGCCTCACAAGCAGTGCAGCTTTCTTCCCGAGGGATTTTGAGCAAGAGCGAGTTTCATGGAACATTACAAGAAGCAGCATGCAAATGGCATGATCGGCTAGGAGGTCGGGCTTTCCTGATAAGGCAAGCAGGTGCCATTTTCTAGGGTAAGGTTAAGCTAGCTAATGCTGAGTTGGAGGATTGTGACTGGTATTAAGTTTCCTTGACAATGATGTCAAGCCGTAAGCACAGGCTGACTTAGGTTTAGATTTGTGATGTGGGCTGGGCCTCCAGGGTGGTTTTCACTCTGTACATCTCCATACATGTGTTAACTTTATCAAGTGTGTTCTTGTTAAAGTTAGGTGTGAGCGGAGGATTTGGGGTAGGTTTTGGGGTGCAATTATAATCATTTTAAAGTCCTACTAATTCTTTTTTTTTAATTAATGAATTTTATTTTTGGCTGCGTTGGGTCTTTGTTGCTGTGCACGGGCTTTTTCTAGTTGCAGCGAGCAGGGGCTACTCTTTGTTGCGGTGCATGGGCTTCTCATTGCGGTGGCTTCTCTTGTTGCCGAGCATGGGCTCTAGGTGCGCGGGCTTCAGTAGCTGTGGTTCACAGGCTCTAGAGCGCAGGCTCAGTAGTTGTGGCGCACGGGCTTAGTTGCTCCGCGGCATGTGGGATCTTCCCGGAACAGGGATTGAACCCATGTCCCCTGCGTTGGCAGGTGGATGCTTAACCACTGCGCCACTAGGGAAGTCTAAAATGTCCTACTAATTCTTAATTTTAATATTTTAGGAGAGAAAAAGTTTTAAAGGATTTATCAAAATTTTAATATGGTATAACTTCCAATATCACTTCATATTCAAGTATAATCTCAGTGACCTTGTTCTAACTATATAGGCACGATTTAGCCTCATCAAAAGCATGTTACTAAGACTTGCAATGCCTGTGATGTGAAAGACTAGGTTATACTGTAATACTAATAAGAAATATAAAATGCCAGATAAAATATAACAAAAATGTTTGTTAAAAAGTATGCCTGGAGTTATAAAAGAAAAGGAAATTCCCATATTTCAGCAGAAGATAAACTGCTGAAAACCATAGTAGCTTTGACTCACGAACTGTTTCTGCAGCTATGCTGAGGAGTTATTGGATCCAAGAGTTAGTGCTCAGGCTTCACGGCCCACATGGGGATCAGGGCAAAGGTTTTGGGACTCAATCTAGAGCTGTATACAGTGCTAAAATCTCATTCTAGGGTGAGGGAAAAATAAAGTCCTACAGTTCCTTATAACCATAGCTGGCTTCTGAAGGAAATATTTAAGGATAGTCTTCATAAAAAAAAATGCAGGAGTGGAATGTAATTAGTAATGATGAGAAGAAAGAAGGACAATTATGTTGACATCAATCAATAATGATAATGATTACTTAGCAGCTGTGATTAAACAGAAGAGGTAAATACGTAACAATAAAACATTGGAGGGAGTGACCAGAGGAACAGGCTTTTAAGAGCCATGCATTGTTCAAGAGGTACTTTAATGGAGCTTAAATCTGTCCAGCTTTGTCTTGCATCATACTCTGCTGATATCCCAAACCAGCTGTTCTTTCCTTCAAGTTTTTCTAAAATGCTTTATTCTCTTCCATCCCATGGCCTTTGCACATAACATTTACAATGCCTAAAATATAGTACCCCATTTTCTTGTTAAAATACTGTCTTCATCTTTCAAATCTATTATTTTTGAGAGAAACTTTCATTGATGCCATCAGCCAGATTTGATGCAGTATTGGGTAATTCTTAAGAACTCAGGCTGTAGCCCCAGATGTCTGGGATTTGCTCCCAGCTCAGCCACTTACTAGCTGTATGGCCCTGGGTAAATACATTAACATTTCTGTGTTTCAGTTTTCCTCCTAATATGGTTGTTGTGAGGATAAAAAGGTTTAATGCATAGAAAATGTTTTGAGTCGTGTTGGGAACATAGTGAAAACAAAATCGTAGTTATTAATTATTATGACATATCAAATATCTTTATACTGACAGCTCAATTTTCTCCTTGTAACACCTAGAAAAGTTGTAATTCTTTTGTTGAATAATTTGATCTCTATCTACCTTGTCCAAGAGCCTTTAACTTCCATGAAGGCAGGAACCACGGATGCTCTTGGTCACCATTTTATCACTGCACACAGCATTGAACAAGTCCCTGTAAACTGACTAAGTTGATTAACAAATAAATGAATTATTTGTCTGTGTCATAATATTTTCTATCATAATTTAGACATTTGGAAACTGCGTGACCGGGAATAAAAATTACAGTCTACTCTAAAGCCATAGAGTGCAAACCTGGGGGTAATTCTGTCTATACCGCAGCTACAGATCAAAAAGCCCAGCACACGCAAGGGCACACAGAGATTTCCGGACCCACCCAGCTACCAGATTGGACACAGTGAATGGGTGTAATGCCCTAGGTTCCCAGTGTCTTTCTGGAGAGGCCAGATGATGAAGTTAAGGACCATAAGAGTGGGACTTTTCCAATTGGATATTATATACATATATACATTTTTAATCTCTGAGTAAAAACTTATGACAAACCTTGTAGCGTCAAGCAAGACAATTTTTTTTTTTCAGTTTTAATCATCAGGGCCTGGGCACAGTTAAGGTGAGTCCTCTGTTCACATTCTCACAAGGTTGCAAGCAAGCTGTCGTCTGGTTGGCATTGTCATCTGGAGGCTTGGCTGAGGAATCGTGTGCTTACAAACCCATTCCTCCAAAATTGGATGTTGGCAGGATGTTGGCAGTATCCATTCCCTCGCAGTTGCATGACCGAGGCTCCTCACTTCTTAATGGGTGTTGACTGAAGGCAGGGGCTGTCCTTATTTCCCTGCCATGTGGCCCTTTTCATAAGCAGTTCAGTTCCCAGAATGGTGATTTTCTTCTTAAGGCCACCAAAGTAGTAACTTTACATTCTGCTAAGACAGAGTCTTATGTAGTGAAACATAATCACAGAAGTGACATCACATCTCCTTTGCTATGAATAGTAATTCAATTAAGGAAGTGGCAGCCCAATATCTCTAGTCAGATGCAAATAACAGGTCCCCCTTGCATTCCAACAGCTTTATATAAGGAGGTGCCGCACTGGGGCCGCCTTAAGCTGTGTTCACTACAAAGTGAGAAGAACCATCAGATAAAACCTTCCCCTTTCCTGCGGGTCTTTCCTAACTCAAGGAAAGCTATTATATGCCTATCCAAAGAAGTCTTGAAATGGAGCAGTTGTACTTGTTAAGAAGCTATGGCCAGTTCACCTAGTTTTTCATCTCCCTCTTTCTCTGCTTCCAGTTCCTTTCCTTCTTAATCCTCCTTTTCTAAGACTGAATCTTTTGACTATATTAAAACATTGTAAAAATAAAAAAAGACAGGCTGAAGACAGGGCCTCGAGGATAAGAGAGGCCCATCTCCTGCAGCGGTGGGGCTGACTTTGCCAAAAATCCTGTTTAGGAACCAACAGTGAGGGTGACAGCGCTACAGATGAGACTAAATTTCCTGGCAGGATAACCTCCTATGTCTAAACCAGAGCGTTCACGTGGGACGTGTAGGTCGCTGAAACATGGAAAGGCAATGATCAGAGGATTTGATCCCCAAATTCCACTGAATGCTCCAAGCTGGCAGAAATGGCCCCTTCTACCTTTGGAGAAGAAAACAGACATTGTGTGTCAGGAGAAGCACAGAGTAAGCTATTTCAAGAGGTTTGCTTTTTGCCTCTGTCTCACAAAACACCACTTTCTATAGACCAAACCAGGGCAGCTTTAATTGAAGCCCAAGCAGAGAAGTACAATCCCTGCTCCAGAAAAACACGTTACAGACTAAAGGAACGGTATAACCTGTCTAAAATTTACCGTAAAGAACTGCGGTTATGGCGTGTTCTGAAAGCCAGAGAGCCTCCAGGATAGGAGATGCCCATCTCCTGCAGCTGTGGGGTGTGAGACTGTTTCTTGATGGTGTTGGGCAGGAGGGATGTAAGGATAAGGCCGCATGGAAGAATTTGTTAACATGGGTTATTCAACCATGATTCAAAATTCAATGTAGTGGCAAAAACACCTTGGGCAGTTCTAATTGTGGGAGAAAAAAAGCAGATAAAAGTGATAGCCCAACATCCCTTAATTTATTTAACAAATTGATGACTATGTTAGGCATTGCTCAAGACACATGGCAATATCATAAAATAGATAAAATTTGCCCTCGTAGAGCTTACATTGTATAGAAGAAGGGAAAGAAAATGAATTATGTGCATGACAAATAAGTACACTTTATTGTTACAATGTTATAAGAATTATAATATCAGGGTAGGGTCAGGTACACTGGAAGTGCTAAGTGTAAGGCTTGAAATTTCAAATGCGGTTGTCAGGACAGTACTCCATGTGAAGTTAACATTGAGGAACATCTTGAAGGCAATGAAGGAGTTAAACATTGCATGTCTGGGGGGAAAAAATGTTCTATGAAGAATAAAAATGAGTAACAAGACACTGAAGTTGGAGCCTACCCAGCTTGGTCAAGGAACAGCAAAGAGGACAAAGAGCCTGGAGCAAAGTTAGCAAAAGAGAGAAATAAGAAAGAGAGGGTCAGAGAGTTAATGAAACTAGGCAGGTGGGGCCAGACCTTTGTAATGATTTTGGATTTGACTCAGTATAAAAAAGAGAGCTCTCTGGAGGGTTCTAAGCAGGGAAGTGACACATACTTTAAAAGGATTAACCCAGCTGCTATGTAGTAATAGATAATGCATGTTTGGGGGAGAGGGTAGTCAGGGAGAGTTAAAGGTAGAATTTTATCACAGGAAACCAGATGAGACATGATGATAACTTAGGTTTACAGGTAAAAGAAGATGGTAATAATGGTAAAAGGCAGACAAATAATTTGTCCTCATTGTATATTTTCTCAATAGCAAAAAGTAATAAAATAAAACAGATAATAGAACAATGGCCTCAAAATATTTAAATATAGCTGCCATTCTAGAATTCTATACAAGGTGAAATTATCTTTCAGAACTTAGATCAAATTAAACACATTTTCACACCAAAAAAAGAGCCAAGAAATTTTATTAGCAGTAGAATTACACTAAAGAAACTTCTAAGAATGAACTTTACATAGAAAGAAAATAATCTGACAATAAAGGCCTCAGTTACAAGTGTTTAAAAAGAAACAACAGGCCCAAAATGGAGCCACTTGTACTAAGCCCCACGTCATCAAACCAAGACTTAATAACTAACAGTTGCAGCCTCTTCCAGGGATATGACTTTAACCAGTTACTCTGGAATTACCTGGTTAGTTCAAGTGAGATAATCTGTCTCATAGACAGGTGACATCCCCCCCAAAAAGGTGACCTTGCTTGAAATAATACTTTGTTAGAAACTTCTTTTTGCCCCCTTCTGTGTATAAAAGCCTTCCATTTTGTACAGCTTCTCAGAGCTCCTTTCTGCTTGCTAGATGGGATGCTGCTCAATTCACGAATCACTGAATAAAGCCAATTACATCTTCAAATTTACTCCATCAAATAATGTTTTTAAACACAAGAATTAAAATTGAAAACATAATCATGTTGGTGAAAGCTATTTGTGAGTATATGAAAATATAACATTTACATATAATGCTTATACTTATAAATTATAGTAAGTCCCCTACATATGAATGAGTTCCATTCTGAGAGCTCATTCATAAGTCCAATTTGCTCATAAGTTCAACAAAGTTAGCCTAGGTACCCAATTAATACAACAGCTATATACCATTGCTTTTACGCTTGCTTCCAAACATCCTGGGCTTGAAATAAAGATACTGTATTACTATACTGTATACAGTACTGTAGAGTAAAATACACAAAAGCACAACCACTTGTAGAGGATGCATGCACGTGACAATGGAAGCCAGAAACATGAAGTAACTTACATGATTGGACATGCAAACACACGTTTGCATCTTTGAAAGTTTGCAACTTGAAGGTTCATATGTAGGGGGCTTACTGTATTGCAGAAGTAAAGTAAAAACTATGTCAGGATAACATATTGGAATTAAAGAATTCTGGATTTATTATATAACTTGGAAAGTAATAATTAACATTTTAACATGTACTATTTTATAAAGTAGCCATTGTAAGATAAAAAATACAGTATATAATATCTAAAATAGTGTGACCAAAACTGCAAGAACTGATAAGTTAATTTAGCAAGGTAGCATGATACAGGATTAACATACAGAAATCGGTTGCATTTCTTTACACTAATAATGAAATATCAGAAAGGGAAAGTTAAAAAAAATCTCTTTGAAAATCATATAAAAAGAAAAATGCTTAGGAATAAACCTGACCAAGGAGGTGAAAGACCTATATTCTGAGAATTATAAAGGAATTTGAAGATCATTCAAAGAAATGAAAAGATATGCCATGTTCTTGGATTGGAAGAATTAATATTCCTAAAATGGCCATACTGCCCAAAGCAATCTACAGATTTAATGCAGCCCCTATGAAATTACCAATGGCATTTTTCACAGACCTAGAACAAATAATCCTAAAATTTATATGGAACCATAAAAGACCCAGATTTGCCAAAGCCATCCTAAGGAAAAACAGCAAAGCTGGAGGCGTAACTCTCCCAGACTTCAGACAATACTACAAAGCTACAGTAATCAAAACAGTGTGGTGTTGGCACAAAAACAGACATATGGGTCAGTGGAACAGAATAGACAGCCCATAAATAAACCCACACACCTATAGTCAATTAGTCTCTGACAAAGGAGGCAAGAATATAAAATGGGAAAAGGACAGTCTCTCTGCAAGTGGTGTTGGGGAAGTTTGACAGCTGCATGTAAATCAATAACGTTAGCACACACCCTCACACCCTACACCAAAATAAATTCAAAATGGTTTAAAGACTTAAATATAAGACATCACAGAATAAAACTCCTTGAAGAAAACTTAGGCAAAATATTTTCTGACATAAATTGTACCAACGTTTTCTTAGGTCAGTCTCCCAAGGCAATAGAAATAAAAGCACAAATAAACAAACAGAACACAATCAAACTTATAAGTTTTTCTCAGCAAAGGAAAACATAAACAAAATGAAAAGACAACCTATGGAATGGGAGAACATATTTGCAAACAACTCGGCTGGCAAGGGATTACTTTCCAAAATATAAAACAGCTCGTACAATGCATAACAACAATAACAAATCCAAAAATGGGCAGAAGACCTAAATAGACATTTCTCCAAAGAAGACATACAGATAGCCAAAAGGCACATGAAAAGATGCTCAGCTTCACCAATTATCAGAGAAATGCAAATCAAAACTACAATGAGATATCACCTCACACCAGTCAGAATGGCCATCATCAAAAAATTCTACAAATAATAAATGTTAGAGAGGGTATGAAGAAAAAGGCACCCTTCTACACTGTTGGTGAGAATATAAATTGGTGCAGTCACTATGGAAACTTGTGTGGAGTTTCCTTAAAAAAATAAACTATAGAACTATCATATGACCAGCAATCCCACTCCTGGACATGTAGCTGGAGGAAACTCTAATTTGAAAAGATACATGCACTTCTGTGTTCATAGCAGCACTATTCACAATAGCCAAGACATGGAAGCAGCCTAAATGTCCATCAACAGATGAATGGATAAAGAAGATGTACATATATACAATAAAATACTACTCAGCCACAAAAAAGAATGAAATAATTCCATTTGCAGCAACATGGGTGGACCTAGAGATGATCATACTGAGTGAAGTAAGCCAGACAGAAAAAGACAAATATCATATGATATCGCTTATTTGTGAAATCTGAAAAAAAAATGATACAAACTAACTTACCTACACAACAAATAGACCCACAGACCTAGAAAACAAACTTATGGTTACCATAAGGGATAACAGGGAGAGGAGTGGAGGGATAAATGAGGAATTTGAGATTAACATATATACACTACTATATATAAAATAGATAATCAACAAGGACACGTTGTGTACCACAGGGAACTGTATTCAATATCTTGTAATAAACGATAATGGAAAAGAATATTAAAAAGAATATATATATATATATATATATATATATATATATATATATAACCAAATCACATTGTCAGAAAATAACACATTATAAATCAACTATACTTCAATTAAAAAAAATAAAATAGTTGTGTGAAATGGAATTAGAGTAGTATATAATTGAAATCAATCCAAAATTGAAAAGTTACACTAAAACACACACACACACACACACACACACACACATCCAAGTATATGCACCTACATGCTAACCAACAAAACAAATGTTGAAAATCAGATGAATAGAAAACATTAAATAAGTAAAATAAGATTGTAAGAATGAATCGATATATATGAAATTAAATGTGCCAAAGTAATAAATAATCCAGGTTAAAAAAAATCAATAAGTCAATTTAAAAATAAAGTTATATGCTTTTTTGCAAGGGGATAAGTTTTAGGCCCTAAGTAAATAAATAAAAAAACCCCAAAAAACTTAGAATTTGAAATTAAAAGAGCATTAAATTTATAAGCAAACCAAATATTTAAAATATCGATGATGTATTTATGTTCATGTCAAACAAACAATATGTTAAATACTAGTATAAAAGTCATCAGGATGATAAAAATCATACTGAGTATAAATTATAAATATGCATGCATCTAATAATAGCATCACATATATACAGATGTAACAATGTAGAAATGCTAAGAAGAAAAAACACTTAAATCCAAGCCAGGAATATTAACAAAATGTTAAAAATTGATACAGATATAGAAGATTTAAACTAAACAAGATCTTGATATAATGAGTATAGATAAAACATGACACCTAACAAATGTAGAATGTATATCATTTTCAAGCAAACATAGCATATCCATAAAAATTAATCAGCTACAGGTAATAAAGCAAGTTTTATTATATTCCCAGAACCAGTATCCTAAAGAACACATTCTTGACCAGAATGCAATTAAGCTGGTATTTGATATAAAGGGATTACTAAGGAACAACCACATCTGAAGTTAGGGAGAAATAAACCTACTCTTGTAAGTAACCCTTAGATGAAAGAAGAAATAATAAAGTTTAAAATAATATGACTGAATAGTAACAAAAATACTGCAGAGTGAAACTTCTCTGTTGAAGCTGAAGGGGTACTTTGCACAAAATAAAATACACTTAATTTAAAAATAAAGATAGTGACAGAAAATGCTGCAAAAAGAAGAAAGTTTTATAGCTGATAAGCCTACAAGTGCAGGAAGGAAAATAAAAATCTTATTTATTGTCTAACCATCAGCGAGTGTGCGGAAGCCAGGAGAAATCTGGCTCCTTTCCCAGCTGAATATAAATGAAATTAAAGGAATTACAAGGCGCAGGTTACTGATCACCAATAGACTTGCGTGCAGTATCAATCACATGAGAAAATGTATAATTGCTCCTACTGGGATGCAAAATTATTCCAACCAACATGTTCCTGCTCTCAAAGATGAGAATTATGAAGAAAAATGGAAGAAGTTAAGCTAGCTCTCATGAGATATAGAATGGTAGTCACTTAACTGAAGTTTTAAACCCAGCAGGAATCAACAAAATTCTTCCAAGTGAACTGCTTACACTTGTAAAATGGACTCACAAACCAGATAAGATGTTACCAAAATGTTCATTCAAGATTAACCGGTTTATAAATCAAGGGAAACACATTATTTTGCCATGGTACCCTTTATTTTACTAAGTCTATTTCTTAATTTTTTATCATGCCTTTTATCTAATGGATTTGAGATCATTTATTAGGTTACCATATAATATAATTAGGGAATCACATAAAACAGTTTGAAGTGCAAACATTGCAATGGGTGTTACAAGTCACCTGGATTGAGCTATTTATTATAATTGGGCTCTAAATTTGATTTATATCTTCATGGCACTAGAGTGTGGGCACCTTGAAGGCAGAACTAATGTAACATTCTTTTTATTACCACCTGAACAGAACTTAAGATATCCAAACTAATGAATGCAATTAAAATTAAAAATAAGTCATGATATGTTTTATTTTAGAATTTTAAAATAATGCTTGTTCAACAAGTATTGAGTGTATACTTGTGGCAAACATTCAGTAGTGAACAAGGCCAGACTGCTTTCCTCAGGGATCTTATAGCTTAGTGAGTGAGAGGGTCAAGAAAATATATAATTTCAATAAATTGTAAGGAGTTCGAAGACAGAGCAAGTTCACGTGTTATATATGCATATAAAACAGAACCTAAGCAAGAGTGGGGACCTAGAAGAAAAATTCTTGGCACATTTTATGTGATCAATAAGTAAAAATTAACCAAATTGTAAACAACATTCTGATTAGACAGATTAATAAATGCATTTGCAAAAAGCATTTCTTTCCAGAAGCTTATTTTATGAGTGTTTCTACACACAAAAAATGATAATATATTTTTCCTACCTTATAAATCCTGTAAAAATAAATAGTTTTAATTAAATAGAGCCACCTTTCTCTACTGAATTCATAATAGTAAAAAGACTTGGGACCATAGTGAAGATAGCTCTCATTCAAGATATAGATATACATTCAGTTTGTAAAGCACTGAATATGTTTAAGTAGAATTATCTTGAGAGTTTATTAAATCACCTAAACTGAATACATGTTTATACTCCTGCCTTACATTAATTAATGATGTGCATTTCTGAAGCAATCCAACTCAGTCCTGTTTTCCTCCAGTGTTGAAACAGATAAATTTGTCTTAATTTGAACCCGAGATGAGGCCATTGGCTTGTATTTAAAACCATATTTAATAGAAAATGTTTTTTCTGAAACAAAAGATCAGTCTCAGTAATGTGCGAAGCTCATTCTGTGAAAGCTGTGGAGAAACTAGGACATGGGAAGGAAGTGCAATTGTATCTTCCACCACAGGCTCACTCTAAGGTAGAGTCGCCCTGAGTGGAAGCAGAAAGAATGGTAAATAGTTCCTTCCATGCTATCTAAATCTCTCTGTCTCCCTCCTTCTCTCTCTCCTTCTCCCTCTCTCCCCCTCCCTTTCCTTAAGGGGCAACAGAGCCAGGGATCCTCAAGAGATAGAGCAGGAAGATTAAAGCTGTCACTTCTCAGGAATCCAATGTATTTCTTTCATATAAATGTGTTGTGAATGGCAGGAATCTAGTGAATAGAGATGGGAACTGAAGCCAGAGAGCTAATACTTGTAAAAATAATATCACACACTTCATTAGAACTTTGAAATTCCAGACATTATTCATATATGCATTATGAAGCACATTATTCACATTTGCTTTCTTTATTCCCTAAAATGGGTATGATTATACCTCACCCCATGGGATGCATGTGTCAGGCAACATGGTTTCCAAATGCAGGCCAAATGATTCTCCTGATACTATGATTGGACTGCTACATTTTTGCTATATAATGTTTTTTATTTCAACCAATTCAGTATTCTTTAATGACAGTAGTTAACCTAAAGGTGTTATTTATGGTGTAAGTTCAATATTAAGGCCTTACAGATATGAGGTTACCACTAGAATGTTTCAAAAATATCTGGTATCTGTATGAAGGAGGACATTATTTTTTAGCATATTTAAAGTTATTTCAATGTATTGATGCACAAATGCATAAGAAAAGAGTCAGGGTAGATTCCTGTTTTATACTCCTGAAAATGTTTATCAGTTCATTAAGAACATTACAACTGATTCTGATTACAGTTGTATTAAGGAATACAATCTGTTAGAAAATGTATAACGGAATATTATTGCAGGCAAAACTTATAAAAGGCATGAGTCTTTAATGTCAAAGTCAGTTTAGCCCTAACATACTTCACTGTGTTGGATTTTATATTTGAATTGTTGGAGTCTAAAACGTGCTTTTTTTTTTCCTTAGCAGAATATTTCCTTGATGACTTAATTTGCAATAATTATGAAAGGAAATTACATACATTTTGTTGGAAGATTTGATAAGATAATATTTTAATTTGTGGAGAAGACAGTATGGCATTTAAAAAATGAACTATTATTTGAATCAAATTAAACTTGACAATGCTATTAGAATAAAAAAACATTAAAACTCTTGGAACATTGGAACACACAATATTGAGAAACTCTTGAAATGCTGGGGGATAAGAAATCTGCAGACCACCGTTCATGCTGAGCATTTTAACAAGCTCTACAATGTACAAGAGTATTAGAGAAACATCCTATTCAAAATGAGTGAAACTCACCATATTAGGGGCAACTGATATTCAAAGTATTAAAAAGTCACAATATTCATGATGAATTTTTCTGCTAAAAGTAAATAGTTTTTTACATGCAATGATAAAAATCACATGATTGTCAAGGCATAGAACTTATAAAACAATTTCTGACTATAAACAATTATTAATGTGAGAGAAAAGAGGCAGCTTCCTGGAAGAACATAAGGCAAAATATCAATTCTTCATTTAGTAAAGAGTCTCAAAAATATTTTGAAAACTCATATTTTGATATGACTTTACTTGGCTTCTATTATTTCCAGTCAAACCATAAATGTACATTGTCTCTGAAACAGCAATGCTAAGGATTAAAAAAAAAAGGTCCATAATAATGATGCTAAGGGCTGGAGATAAGAAGAGTGGAACCTTAGTATGATAGCCAGGTACACCTTGACAACTGAAGAAGCATTCCTGGAAAAGTGCTGATCTTAGAAAAGCTTTTCAAAAGTGATTTTTCCATATGAAATAATGGCAAAGAACTTCATTACCTAATTTTCAAGATGCCAGCCACTACCGCTGATTAGTTGCAATCTGTAGGCTGCGGGGAAGGGCTGCTGGCGTTGTCCCTGCATCTGCCTCCTGTCCAGGAGAGGACTGGCCCTCCAAAGAGAGTGGACCCACTCACAAACTAGCCCCAAGTTCCTTCCACACTCACGTTCTACCTATAGGATACTAGGGACTAAAAGCAATTGCAATGAATGGCTTGCATGTACTTTTGCAGCCAGAGATTCCGATGAACCAGAATGATGTCTTGACAGGAGGTAAGGGCGAAACACAAGTGGTCAGATAAGCAGAGTCAGCTTCCACCACTTCTGATGAACATAAAGTGCTCTTCCAGGCACGAGACAGCGTGAAGCCATGTAGGTGGTGCAGCTGCATCTTACCAGTCCCTGGTGGTGCATAGTTATCATCCCTCAGTGCCTGTTAATACCTGTGTTTTGAGATGCAGCCTATGATTATACCATTTGAAACATTGTTATTTAAGCAGTGTGTAGCAGCGCTGTTCTAGCTGGGATCTAGCAGTGAACAAAGTGTTCAATCCTTGCTTTCAAAAGAATTACAGGAAATACTGACAAACAGATAAGCAAATTAACATGTATTATAACAGGGGTCCCCAACCCCAGGGCCACACAGCAGGAGGTGAGCGAAGCTTCGTCTGCTGCTCCCCTTCACTCTCCATTGTTCACATGACCGCCTGAACCCGTCCCTGGTCCCAGAAATGTTGGACAAAGCTGTATTATAAAATAACTGAATTTTTTGTAAGGACTATGAAGAAAAATAAACCACAGTAAGAAGAGAAAAATTGATGGCAATTACTACATTAGATAAAGAGGTATGGTAGCCCCATAAATAACATTTTTACAGATGATGTAGTATGTGTAAATGTAAAAGAGAATCAAAATGCCAAGTGGTCATGGTAAGGGGAGGATACTGTAATTGTGGTTTAGTGTCTAGGTTGCCTAGAGAAGAACTCATTTCCCAATGAAACTCTCTCAGATCCATCTATGTTTCTCCAGACTGCTAATCTAATGCCCCATCATTTCTCACTTAGAGCTTATTTTAACCTTGGTTGGTCCTCCCTTCATAAGGCACACCAATGCTTTTCACAAAATTGTGTCGTAAACTTTGTGCCTTTACTCACAGAGTTCCCTCTGTGAACTATTTTAGCCATCTGTCTTGCCCCCTTACATTTAAAAGGTGACTACTAGTATCTCTTCACACCTCAAACATCTGAGTAGTTTCATTCTTTGGAAAGCCATCCTTAACACAGAAATGACTCCAATTGACACCTTTAGATTTTGTTGGCCCAGTTTCCCTTTCCCATTCCCTCCTTGTGGTAATTACCTCTTTCCCATTCATGGCCTGTGTCTCCACTCACTCCACGTGGTTCTGGTGGATTTGTTAATAAAGTGATTCCTCCTTCACCAGGGCCAGGATATTGGCCAGGCTACCTCTGAAGAGCCACTTATCTCCCTGAAGCCAGTGGTCATTCCAAGAAAAGGCATCAGGTCCGTGGATCGGCAGTCAAAATACTCTGGGACATTTTTACAAAAATGATAAAGAAAATGTTATAAAAAGGAGCCAATAATAGGAAATAGAATGAAAAGATGGAGAGCAGGTGACAGAGTCATGACAACATTGATCAATCAGTGGACCCAGACTTTCTTGAAACCTGTCAGTCCTTAGAATATCAAGTTATAAGATACAAAAACAAAAACTAAGACATAGAAATTTGATGGGTTTTAAATTTAATTTAAAATTAACTTTCTAAGTAACATTACTCTCCCATATCTTCATCAACAATACAGCTAAGACATTAGGTTGTAACTCTGCTTATTCATCTGTATTTCTCCCTAGACTCTGAGATGTGGGCAGAGTAGGATAATGTTTGCTGGTTTGCTGTAACATTCCCAGGGTTAACTATTGTTCACGTTCTATCATTTGGGAAATATTTATAAAAATCTGAATCAAAATACAACAATCTTTATCATATTTTCCACGTCATTTTATGTCATAACCCTGAGGTGGATACCTCTGAGCCTATGTTGAGGTTTTTTTCTTTCCTTTTCCTTTTATTTAAATGGAATTGTTTCTTCCCCTTCTGTTGATCCCACCCATTACATGGGCTGCAAGTTATTCTCTCTTAACTACAGAAATAAGAAAGTCTCAAAAATCAGTGGAGATTTCCATTAGTTTATGACATGCATCATAAGATGAAATTTCTAATTATTTAGATCACAACTAAAAAAATAACACACAAGAATCAAGTGACTTTCACTCATCCATGACTACTGATGCTTTTGTAAGTACCAATTGTCTATATTAAAAATATTTTTGCTTGAGGTAGCCAAGTAGGTTGTGGTTTCTTCACACAACTATGAATGAAATAGACTAGAGCATCAAAGTGTTTCTAAGGAAAAGACCACCAAAAATGGCAGCTGGGATATTTAATCCATTTTGAGTTGATTTTTGTGCATGGCATAAGATAGAGGTCCAGTTTCATTTTTGCATGTGCCTGTCCATTTTCCCCAACATATTGAAGAGACTATCCTTTCCACATTATATTCTTGGCTCCTTTGTCATAAATTAATTGACCACAGATATGTGGGTTTATTTCCGGGTTCTCTATTCTGTTTCATTGATCTATGCCTGTTTTAATGTCAATACCATATTGTTTTGACTGCTATAGCTTTGTAATATAATTTTAAATCAAAGAGCATGAAGCATCCAGCTCTGTTTGTCTTTCTTAAGATTGTTTTGGCTATTTGGGTCTTTCGTGGTTCTGTACATGTAACAGGATTGTTTTTTCTACTTCTGTGAAAAATGCCATTGGAATTTTGATAGGGATTTCATTGAGTCTGTGGATTGCTTTGGGTAACATGGATGTTTTAGCAATATTAATTCTTCTAATCCATGAGCACAGAATATTCATTTCTTTTTGGCTTTCTCAATTTCTTTTATCAATGTCTTATATTTTGCAGTGTAAAGATCTCTCACTTTTCTTTACTAAATTTACTCCTAGGTATTTCATTATTTTTGATGCAATTTTAATTTAACATCTAAAGCTCAGGCTACATTTTCTGCTGATCTTATCTCTTTTTTATTGAATAGGCCACTAGCTGTTAGAGAGAACACCATTTATTAAGGTAGGTTTATCAGATATTAATCGTGGTTATATGCAGTTTTCTTCAATATAATAGCTTTAATAAGTGCCTTCTTTATTAAGGTATAGCTTCAAATTTCTATGTGATATATATATATATATATGTGTGTACATATATATTAAGTATATTTAGTAAGTTAGGTAAGTAAGTAAAAAAGTCAAACACTAACCATTGATTTTCTTCATTCTCCTAAGATAAATGCAATTTTTCTGTTAATTCAATCAAGTTATTTGGTGAATTTCTACTTAGGAAATTTCTGATTCTACTTAGGAAAGTCATAAATAAAAGTTTTTGTTTGTTTATTTGTTTGTTTGTTTTTAATGCCATGGGATGCCCTTCAAATATTCTCATTCTCTCCTACCATATTGAATTCTTCTAAAACTACTATAGTTGACCATGACCACAAACGAGAATAAAGTATTATCCAAGAGTTGAATTTTTTATATAGATGGTCAGCTTCTCATAAAGATTCTCTCTGATTTTACATCTTATAAAAAGGGTAGCAGATAAACTCACAGACTGCCTGATAAAGAGCATACTTTTTGCTAGTCAAGAAGGGAAAAACAAGTTCTAATTTCATAATTCAAGATTATCTATGGAATATTACAGATATCATAAAGAGTTTGAAGACTTCAACCAAGCATATTACATGTGAAGGCCACATATTTGAAACAAAACAATCAAGGAATTAACTCTCTAAACATAATATCAAAATATAGTGCAAAAAATATTTTTGAGAGATTAGTGAGTGTTGCTACTATTGTCACAGTTATTACAACAACTACTAGCTAGCTCTTATATATTGAGCCCCTAATATACACTGCAAATGTAATCAGCATTCATACAAAATATCACGTAATACTCAGAACATTTATGAAAGTAGGTGATATGGTTAATTCAATTTTATGTGTAAACTACTCATCATAAAAACATTAAATAATGTATACAGTGTCACACAGTAACTAAAAATTTTTAGATTGAAAACTGAGACCAAGTTGTTTTTGATCATACTCTCACAGCCAGCAAATTGTATTATTTAGGAAATATTTTCAGTGAGAAATAAGTGATGCCAGGAAATCACTAATGGACTTAATCATGATCCTAATGCCATATAGCATATACCATTATATTTTAATAAACTTTCTTTAACTTTTCCCTGGCTAATATGCTTGCAAACAGGTATAAGCAGATATCTATATGTGTTCAGGGATCTGGGTGTCTGGGTGGGATCTCAAGCCAATAGAAGAAGTTTGGCATGCCTAAATGTTACTTCCAGCCCCTCACACTGTTACCACTACCAGAATAGTCATTACAAAATATACTATAATTGTCATATAGGAAAACATCCAGAAGCTGTGATATGTTTTCATTATTGTACTTATTCCTCATTAAAATGTAGAATTGTAAATTATGTATTAATAAAAAGGTATTATGCGGAATGTTTAGGGATTATTTTTGCTATTTCATTAATTCAGATGTTCCTCATGAATAATCCACAAGGTAAAATGATCAGCAGTGCATCCCTTATCAGCTCAACAGATTTTCTTCTGTTTATTTTTGCCTTTCTTTCAAGTATTTACAAGCAAGAATGAGGACTTTACCAAAAGGGCCTTAACAGTCCCCACAGCTTGGCTATACTTCAGACATTTTTTTAAATTAATTTTTATTGGCATATAGTTGATTTACAATGGTGTATGAGTTTCTGCTGTACAGCAAAGTGAATCAGTTACACATATACATATATTCACTCTTTTTAGATTCTATTCCCATTACAGAGTATTGAACAGAGTTCCCTGTGCTATACAGTAGGTTCTTATCAGCTATCTATTTTATATATAGTAGTGTGTATTTGTCAATCCCAATCTCCCAATTTATCCCAGACATTTTTTTTTCTTGATCTCCTCATTCTTCGAGCCTCTACTTTAGAAAACATGAAAATTCCTTCTCTACTCTGTTGATATGTGAACGTTTTACAACCCAGGAGTGTCTTTCTTGAGAACCTGGGAGCCCTCCTTCCTAATCAAGAAAGATAAGGTCCCTTTATCCTAGTCTCTGTGGAAAGCTGGGAACCTAAATTCCATAAGTGACAATTAGTAAGCAAAGATGGCCAACCTGCAGGCTAAGGGCCTGTAGTACTTTTTCATTAGCTCACTCAGTGTTTACAAATGCCCCCAATCATTTGTTTCAGGGGAGTTGAGTTCAAACTCTCTCCTTGTAATAGTCTTGATCTTTATCACAATGTCTTGAATAAAGTTTCCCTTGCCTATTTAATTCTTTCTAGTGCAATGTTTTTTAAAGATCTGTGACTCTTTTCTGTTAATTAATAACTAAAGAAAGAAATATTACTCTCAAAATCCATAATGATAGCTGCTTTGGTCAGTCTGGGCTGCTGTAACACAGTACCATGGATGAGGTGGCTTAAACAATAATTATTTGTTTCTCATAGTTCTAAAGGTTGAAAGTTCAAGGTCAAGTGCAGCAAGGTCAGGTTCTGGTGAATGCCTTCTTACTGGTTTATCCATGGCCATCTTCTCATTTATCCTCACATGATGAAAAGAAACAAAAGAAAAGAAAAGAAAAGTCTAGCTCTATTCCTCTTTTTATAAGGACACTAATGTCACCATGGGAACTCTACTCTCATGCCTTAATTACCTCCCAAAGGCCCCACCTCCTGGGACCATCCCACTGAAAGTTAGGGTTTCAATATATAAATTTGGGAGGGGGGGGACACAAAGATGCATTCTATAACAGTAATAGATTATGCTTTTTATAGTCAGCAGGACTTAGTTAGAATGTTCAAGGTACTATGTCTTTAACAGAGTGATGTTCCCTAAGTTGGCCTTATATGTAATTACATCTTATGTTTGATTGCCCACGTGACATTGCTGCCTCATAGGACAGGTAAGCAGTGCTTTAGAGCCCGATTCATGGAGAGAGGAGCTTTTGCTTTCTAAGATCCCAAATTCCCATTTTTTCTAAACTGTTTCTCACCAGTTCTCTCTTTCCCATCACAAAATACATATGAAGTGCAAGTTTATCTTGGGAAATTTTTCAACAGAGACAGCCTGTAGCTATGAATTTAACCTATTTTGTTCCTGTAAACTCCTACAATTGTATCTTCTTCATCCAAGCATACCCTCTGAAGGATGTAAGATTTTACTAGATTTTGCTGGCCTTGAGTTTAAGGCTTACATTCTAGAGTTCACACCCCATGCATTATACATCCTTCCTGATGAGCCTAGGACTGGATGCATTTGCTGTTTTTCCGTTTATTGATTTTTAACAAAAAATATTCTACCTCAACAGAACACAATATTATATAGAAGATTGGGTTATGTGAACCCATTCTGCTTTGAGGTAACCTATGAAATGAGTGAACAAAGGAATGAAGTTGGAATGTACCGCTAATTCTATTTTTATAATAGACTTTCACGATTCTTCTCTTGTCAAGAGAGCCTTAATCAAGGAGGGAATCCAGGACGTAAGAGTTATCACCAGAAGAGATTAGTGTTTTGTAGTTTGATAGGAGCATCAGTCTTGTTTCTTGATGTGGCATCTGATCTATTAACATATAAGGAATGTAAGGGTCAGGGTAATGTATTCATCCAATTCTGCCTGGTACCCTGAAGACAGCACTGGACCTGAATGGTGTTTCCTGCAGATGCACCTCCTTGGCCCCAAGTCCCTGGCTCTGGAGCCATTTATTCCTTTACACACTACAACCCTGCTCTGGGAGCACAGCCCTCCCTTCCCTGCTCTACTTCCTAGAAACTTCACAATGTCACTAGTGGGACACATGAAGAAGCTTTGTCTCTGCACTTTAAAAATACTGAATCCTATTTAAATGCAGTACATGATACTCTTCTCCAATTGCTGGGTTATTTTGGTTGTTCATAAAACTCTAAATGTTACTTCCTCTATAAAATCATATCTGAATTAAAAGGTGATGGGTGCTAAATCCTCCTTACTATACCTATTATGAAATATGTTTCAGTGTCTCCTTTATCAGGAAGTTACATCAGTGCTTGCGTTTCTATAATCATTTCAACAGTTTTTTTGAGGTGGATGGGGTCTACTTTTTCTTACATTTCTGCAGTCTTGACAATTGTTTCCGAGTCTTGTGTGAGGAGAATGTAGACGTATTTCTTTTACATCACGTAGTTCCTAGCACAAAGGGGCACTTTAAAAAAATTGCTTCTTGATGACAGTGATTTTGTAAAGTGGCAGTCATTTGATTTAAGCACATGTAAATTCCACTTCAGTTAGCAGGACTAGAGATTTAAATGTGATCATTTTAAACGAACAAAAATTCTTGGAAAATTCAGAATATCAAATGAATAGCACTATCACACTGGAAAATTGTGTGGTATCACATTTATGCTTAAGGCAACTTTCATAATAGAATTGTGTAGTCAGTAGATGGCACTCTTTGTTTTATTAATAACCACTGACCACTCCCTTTACTTTTATGAAAGGTATCAATGATAGTTTATTTTTAACTATTTTAACAAAATTGCAAAATTGCTTTTTGTCTAGCTTACTAAATCAATCATTCTGATTGTTTATGACGGTGACTTTTTGGCTTCAATTTCATAGGACAGTTTTGAATGAAGATCCAAACTTTTTTTAACTCAAAGTTATCACTTTTAGCTGAAAATGAGTTTTCAACCTGACAGAGACTACGAAGAGGTTATTACAAACATATTTCTTTTACTAAAAAGATTATTATTTTTACTACTTATAAGAGACTGTAAAATGGAAACCCGAGATAGATCACCCAATGTGGTCCGATTTGACAGAATTCATTTCAACTTCCAAATCTGGAGAAGCATTCACACAAATTCTATATTGATTAAAAAACAAAACAAAACACAAGCAAAAATGTGGGTAAATGAAAGGACGGTACATTTCATCCAAAGGGAACTGCATGGAGGAATCGGAACAAATGGTTTTATAAAAAGAAGAATAGTACAAGAAACCAGGGGAGTATTACTATTATAGGCAACTGTGATATTTTACATGAATGTAACAGTAGCTAGTGTACTTTGTATGTCATGTTGGCTAGGCTATGGTCCCAGTTATTTGGTCAAACACTTGTCTAGATGCTGCTATGAAGGTACTTTGTAGATGTGATTAACATTTACAATCAGTTGATTTTAAGTAAAAAGATTTCCCTCAAAAATAGAGATGGGGAAGAAACAGGGATGAGACTGTGACATAGAAATCCTGTCTGAGTATCCAGGTACCGTCCTGTCACATAGATTTCATATTTGCTTGCTGCCACAGTTGTGTGAGCCAATTTCTTAATATTCTCTCTCTCTCTCTCTCTCTCTCTCTCTCTCTCTCTCTCTCTTTTTCTTTATTTCTTTAATTAGCTTTTCCTACTGTTTCCGTTTCTCTGAAGAACGCTGAGTGATATATAATATAAATAGAAATTTACATTAATTCCATTATAACATTTCAGAGGACATTGTGCTTACAGAATAAGCTCTGGTAGCAATGAAAAGGGAAAGACCACATACTGGAAAACAATCGCTGAATTTAAGACAATAATAAAGGAATAAAAACTCTAAGTTATTAATAGGACCAAAAATCAACTTAAGGGAGAAGAACAAGCATAACAAACCTTCCCTCAAAACTCATTAGAAATGGAAATGCAGGCTATAAAATTATTAGAAAAGATGAAACATGGAGAACGTAGGAGTTCCAATGTATGGATGGTAAGATTTCTAAAAGGAGACAATTTGCAGTAAAGGGATCATCAGTGATAACATGAATCATGGGTTTTTCAGACTCATTGACTATCAGGGAAAAATAATATTCACAGAAAAAGGATCAAAACATGCATTATATTCAATAAAAGAGAAAAGCTTGTTTACCTGCAGTGGAACAAACATCAGGCAACCTTAGACATCTCAGTAACACGTAGTATGAAATGGTAATGACCAAACCTGCAGAATATTAAGGGAAAAAAAGAATGTGAGCCAAGAATTCGATACCTGAACAAAATGTCATCTATGTTCAAGGGCAAAATAAAGACAGTGTCACCTATGCAAAGCATAGGACAGGGACCCTCCCTTGATTCTTCTTCTGTCACACCTGTTCTCTCCGGTCATGTTGACCTCCTCCCGCTTCCTCAAATGAGCCCCAATCTTCCCCATCTGTCCCATGAATCTGAGCTTACGGCTGCCTCTGTCTGGAAAACTCTTCCTTGTTCCTCCTCTTTGACTGGTTCAGCCTTGCTGTTCCTTCAGATCCCACTCAAAAAAAAAAAAAATACAAAATAAAAATGCTCTGATGTCTCCTCAGAGAAAAGCCTTCTCTGAACCTCCAAAACTAAATTAGCTACTTCTTTTCTGTACTCCTATATATTTTTTCCCTTTGCCATCTCTTTATTTACCAAATTTAAATTTACATACAATCAGATACATTCATTTTGTATATCCCTCAATGAGTCTTGAAAAATCAATATGTTTAAGTAACCAGCAGGACAATCAGCATAGAGAACATTTTCATCACTCACCCAAATCGCCTTGTGGCTGTAACCACAGGTGATCATTGACCTACTTTCTATCACATAGATTAAATTTGTCTTATCTGGAGTTTCATACAAATGGAATCGTACAGTGTGTATTCTTTTGTTTCTGGCTTTTTTTGCTCTGCTTAATGGCTTGTTTCCAGTTTTTGTCTATTATGAATAAAGTTAATAAACACATTTGTGTTTGTGTTGTCTTTTTTGTGCACATATGTTTTCATTTCTCTTGAATGGAATTGTTGGGTCTTAAGGCAAGTGTCGTTTTCCCTTCTCTTTATTCCCAACTGTTCTATGTCATTCTGTTTTAAATGTGTCTTGTAAATGCCATAGAACCACATGATTTTTAAATATCAACTATGAGCATTTGTGTTTTATTAACAAAATTTAACTTAGTCATATTCATCAAGAATTTAAATTTATTCTTACCATCTTATTTTATGTTTTCTATGTACCATTATTTCTTCTTCTATCCCCTTTTCTGCATTTCTGTTTATATTAATTTATGCTAAGTGAACATATGGTGAAATATACAGATCTCCAAGATCTCTGGTGATGTATTTTGACAAATTCCACTCTTTAAAACAACTTAGATTTCTCTTTTTCCACTTCTCCTCCTTGTTGGTTACAAAGACAACTAACCTATATTAGTAAGGATTAGGCTTGGCTGTACAATTAAAGCCAAAAAAACCAGAAAAGGGAGGAAAGGAAGGCACCATTTTCAAACCTTCTTCTATCCATCTATATGTACATATTCCTATGTAAACAATGTTATACTTTTGTAGCTTAAAGCAGATCTCACACAGTACCTGTTTTACAATTTTTATTTCTCTTAAAAATATGTCATAGAGTTATTCTCATGCAAATAATCTAGCTCTATCTCATTCTATTAAAATGTTCATAATATTCCATAATTTAGACATAGTATAGTTAAAACCCCTTTAATGGACATTTAGGTAGTTTTAATTTTTTTTCTATTACAAACAGAAGCACAGTAAATATCCTTCTATGTGCTTCCTTGAGCATAGTTGTGAATGCTTCTTTACACATGTATATCACGCTGTTTATGTTGAGGTATTTTAAAGTAAGTTACCTGTATGATGCCTATAAATATCCAAGAAATAGAAATGGGGTCACAGAACCCATCTGTCGTTTTTATTTTAACGAATCCTGCCATACTGCTGTCTAAAATGGCTACACCTATTTGCACTCTTGTGAGCCCAACATGAATATGTATCTCCCCACACCCTTGAGGCCACTTGTTATGGGTAATGGAAAATCTACTGGTCAGTCATTTGTCTTCATTTTGAGCAGGGGATGTCTTGCACAGAAACCCATAATTGGAGTATTTTCAAACTAACACTTTTTTTATTTGAGAGTTTTTGCATACTTATTTAAGAGGCTTTCTCTATCCAAAAGTTAAAAAAAACATTTCTATGTTTTTTTCTGATACTTCCATAATTTTAAAAGAATGCTTAGGTTTTTGACCACTTGAAATATATTCTCATGAGTAGCATGAACTATGAATCTAAATATTTTTACATGGATAGCTAACTTGCCATTTAGTAATATAATAATCACTAATATCGATGGAACAACCTTTAATTGTGCCAGGTACTTTTCAATTTAACCCTACTTTTTTGGGGTTGGTTTGAGGATTAAACAAAACATTTTAAAGAAGGGACAAGTAAGGCACCAAATGGTTATTGGTTTTGTCCAATTCATACACATGTTAATTGGTAGAACCAGGATTCTAACCCTAGCAGAATGACCCTACACTATTCACCCTTCTAATACAATTTTCTTTTCCCACAGATTTAAAGTACCATCTTTGTAATATACCACATTCTCATAAACACATACATTTGTTTATGGACTTTCTATTCTGTTTCAAATATATAAGTATATATATATATATATATATTCTTACACTACACATTTTAAAAAATCTAATCTGATCGTGCTATCCACTCTGCTTACTATTTTAATAACTGCATATGGACCTCAGGATCAAGTCCAGACCCTTTAGCAACCCTCTTGCCTCCTTCCTCTGGAACCTCAGATATGGGTACAGACTCCTTCCCCAGTTATTTCTTTATTTGAATTACAAAAACCTTCTGGTGCTTATCCAAACAGAGCAAATACATTTATTTCATGAACTATCCCTGTCTCCATGCCTTTGTTCACACTGTTTCTTATGCCTCACCTTTTATGCCTCATTTGCTGGGCAAGCATGAATTCATTTTTAAAGATGAACATAAACATCACCGCCTTTAGCCTTTCCTCTCTCTCGATCCCAAGCAAGTTAGAATAAACCATTCTTTCCTCCTTTATGTGTCTACACCCTTCCCCTGAGAACCATGTTTACTCAATGACATATTTCTCTCCTCCACATAATGCAAGTGTCTTAGGGCAGGACCATATCTTATTAAATACGTAGTATGGATTGAATACATATTTGTTGAGCAAATTAATATAAGAAAAAGAACATCAAATTATGAGACCAATTATGTGGGTATCTAATTTATGAAATGATGTAATACGTTTTTAAACAAGACAAACTATCTTTTTCGAAACAGCATCAAGGAGTGAGTGTACTTAACCATACTTGATTAGTTCATAACAGAACAAATGAGTGACTGGAAAGATAATTCATGCTGCAGCCTGTTTAATGAACTACTGAAAGAGAAAGCCAGGCAAAGGAAGCCAGAGAACTTGTGAGAATTAGATCTGAGGGACTTCATAATCATCTGGCATTTGCTTGATGTTGTACCTACCTTCAGACAGGCACCTGGTAGGGATTCCTGGGATAGTCCAGATTCTTCACTTAAGGTCCTGGTCCTGTGGCTGCGATAGAACACTTGTGCTGAGTTACCCGCTGTAACTAAGCAGTCAGCTGCATAAGTTCATTTGTGTGTGCATGGTAATCATTTAACTCTTGAATCTGTGACAACCCTTAGAGGCATTCAGGACCTATGCCCCATTTCCTCAATTTCAGGAATGAAACAGGTACACAGGTGGTACACTTAACAAGCAGACAGTCCATTATTGACAGTACTCATCCAGTTAGACTTTAACAGAAAAGTTGATAAAGTTGATATCAACCAGGAAAGGAAAGCATGGGCCTATTGGAAGAGTGATGCATTGGAAGAGTGCATTGTGAGAGTGAGCAGGGAGATTGGTGGGGGACTTCTCTTTCACTGAGATCTTTCTTTTTTTTCTCTCCTTTTAGGCTTTACTCTATCTTTCCTTTCAGCCTCTGACTGCTGAGACTAAGCATTTTGCTTCATGATCTTGTACTTCTTTGCTATCTGCTTCCTCATGTTCATGCCATACTCCTGAGTTTCTCCCAGGCTCATCACATTTCAAATTGCCCAGTATGATAGCAGTTAGCAGGGTAGAGAGTAACTGAATTTTTTCTACTTCCTTAAGCTAGAATAACTTCATATACCCATAGAATAACTTTTTATATGCCCCCAAATGAGTAAAATGAACAAACTTCAACTGGTACCTTTTCTGAATTAGTTTAATTACTTTATGAGTTACTGAATGTATGGAAGGAAATATACTCACACTGTTTAATATTAGAATACAAATAAAGTCCTAACAATTGTGGATGTAATGTTACTAAATATTGGTAAAAAGAGGACATAGGTATAGGCAAATATAAGTATTAGTATGTTCACATCTATTTTATAGTTCATAGATGGAAGGCCAAGATGTAGTGTATACACACTTAAGGCCAAACCCAGCCACTTTTGTGTTTTGTTCTCCCATCTTCTATAGTTTTCTGAAAAGGATTTTGAAGAGCTATAAAATCTCAAGATCACTGATTAGCCTCCTAGGAGATTCCTGATCTTGCCAGCATTATATGCTTTGTGATTCACTTATTCTCTTCTGGAGGCCAAAGGCCATGACTGGACATGGGTAACAGTAGGGTAAAGTGTGTGATTTCCTTGTCTCATAAGCCAGTCAACTCAAAGAGTAGCCCTGAAAGGAAACAAGCAAACAAACAAAAAGAAAAAGCTATGAACCCTTGAGGTACAGAAAAAAAGAAGAGGTAAAAACAACTATTTTCTTTTCATAAAGGATTAAAGGCAAATCTTAAAACCCTGTCTCTACAGGTAGGAGCAAAGACAACCTAGTTTGCTGCTATGAACAGTTATTATAACAACTGACAACTTTGATCTTACTATGTACTTGGTACTATGAACTATTTTATCATCACAGTAAATTCTATAAGTACTGATAATATTCTCAGTTTATATGTGAGAAAACTGAGAACACACAACTGTTAAACCAAGAGCACTTGAGAAGTGCGAGTGAGCTGACATTCATTTCTAGATATTTTCACCCCAAAGCCCACAGTAATAATAACTGTACAATATGGCTCTCCAAAAATTAGGGTATATCATGTAACATCCGTGTTAACAAATATAGAAATGTACTAAAAACCACATTACTAATTCATTATATGAATTACAAAAATTCATAATTTTTCTTAAAAATTAGGAAATGCCTAATTGTTTTAAAAAGGTAGAAAAACAATAACAAGACTAGAAAATAAAATAAAAGGGCTGTCAGTTTTATGTTTAAAAATTCTCTAAGTAGGTATAATTTTACAGAAGTTTCTTTAAAATGTTTGGGGTTTGAACATTCAAGGTATAATTAATTCAAATGTAATTGAAGCACTATCAGAACAAATAAGACGAGCGAGAACTTCTCACTGATTTTCAGAAAGTCAGCAAATGTGTCAGTGATAGAGCATAATAAAAGAAAAATAACAAATAACATTTCACGTGGAGTGAGATGGTGGCATAAGTTTTAAGAAGGATTTTTTAAAAACTAAAAGCTAAATCCAGTTTACTCGATTAAAACTATCTCTCCTTTACTCCTTCAAGGTCTATCTCTTACTCACTGTCACCTCTTTCCAGCATTATTCCTCACATAACTGGGAGGGTTTCAACATCTGTGCTTATCTGTCAGGAATTAATATGTCCTCCTAGCCTCTTATTTTGGTAAGTCCAATAATTGCATACCTGCCAAGGAAATGCAAGATTGGAAGGGGAAAGAAGCAGGAACAATCACTGCTCTATTGGCAACAGTGACTAGATCCTTGGCTTTTAGAAAATGACAGAAAGAAATTTGCTTCTGTGAGTCCTCCTGTGAGTCACTGGCTTTAGGCCCGCAGCAGCGGAGATTGTTGATGAAATTTCCCTGTGATTTGAGCATTTTCAGGCTTCTTCTTCTTCTTTGTTTATTTTTTTAAATTAATTTTTATTGGAGTATAACTGCTTTACAGTGTTGTGCTAGTTTCTACTGTACAGCAAAATGAATTAGCCATACATATATATGTATCCCCTCCCTTTTGGCCTTCCTTCCCATTCAGGTCACCACAGTACATTAAGTAGAGTTCCCTGTGCTACACAGTGTGTTCTCATTAGTTGTCTATTTTATACATAGTATCAATAGTATATATGTGTCAATGCAATCTCCCAATTACTCTCACCTCCCTTTCCCCCTTGCTATCCATACATTTGTTTTCTATGTCTGTGTCTCTGTTTCTGCTTTGCAGATAGGATCATCTTGAAGGATGTAGCTCTTCCAATAGTTTTGTATGTTCCCAATTCTCTGTGTTAAATCCCTTCCAGCCTGAAATATCCAGAGTGACTGATTTTTTTTTTTTTTTTTTGGCTAGACTCTTGACTGTTGTTTGTACTTGAAGTGGTCCTTGCAAAAAGATTTTACAATGTAATCTGAGAAGGATATCTGACCTCTTTATATTTGAAGGTAAGAATGATATCATCATCAGTTCAGGAATGTATACTGATAATCTGTGACATGTTATGGAAAAATAATTCATTAAATGATTGCCTGGAATAAAGTGTCTATTAAAGACAAGGATTCGGGAAAGCAGTAGCTCCTGCCATATAATTATTGTGGAAATGACTACAGGAACTTGGGGGTGGGCTAACACTTCTCATTTACACAAAGACAACAGCAAGCTCATGTTTTCCAGTTCTTAGGTCAAGACATGGTTAGAAAACTAGAGGAATTCCATAATTGCTATGAGACATTTTGCTACCTTTTTTTAGTCAAAGGGTTGATGTAATCCAGGTCTATAGTTTGATTTTCAGAATATGAAATTATCATACACATTGAATTCGTAATCTCTTCATGGCTTCTGTATGAAAATTAGGGTGCTTATTGGCAAATATTGGGACTTTGGTAATAGGAACGAGTATGCATTAGTGAATTGCAATGAATTCCTGTACCTTTTACTCATTGAGTTAGCTTTTTTTTTCCTTCCACTAATTAGTAAGTTGTACTGAAGCAGTTCTCTTTCACCCGCACTTGCAGTGATACACAGCAGTGTCTTATCTCAGTGCTTTGATAACCTGAGTCCTTTGTTATAATCTAGTCCAAGCAACTTTGATTGTATCACCACCCTGTGGTACATTATGCTGATCTGCTTTATCAAAATACTCCATTGATTGAATCATGCTGATTGGGGCTGTTGATCAAGAAATGCAATTTTGAAAGCTGCTTTTGAAAGAAATGTACCTGACCATGAAAATTGAGGCACCTTATCATTATATATTTTTGTTTTTTACAAAAGAAAAGGAGGTGCAATGATAGTTAAATCTCTTTGGATTTAGGAAACAACATACATCAAGTTAGAGTGAACTACCGTGGTGGATAGAATAATGTTCTCGCCATAAAGATGTCCACATTCTAAGCCTGAGAACCTGTGACTATGTTACCTTACATGACAAAAGGGACTTTGCAGATGTAGTTAAGTTAAGGCTCTGGAGAAGGAGGACTAATGGAATCCTAGGGTCATTAGTAGAGGTTGAGGGATGTGCTTTGAAAATGGAGGAGGGACTGTAAGCTGAGGGGAAGGGGCTAAGTCAGGGAATGCAGACAGCCCTCGAAGCTGGAAAAGGCCAGGGAACTGAAAGCCTCCAGAAGGAGCACAGCTTTGCTAGCACCTTGATTTAGACTTCTGAACTCAAGAGCTAAAAAGAAAATTCATTTGTGTTATTCTAACCCACTAAATTCATGATAATTTGCTAGAAGAGCAAAAAGAAATCAACACGGCTAAAATAACAAATTTACTGTGTAGACTGTAAAGCATCCAGTTTCAAGAACCAGAACCAGAACTAGCTCTGCAGAGTATTGTGACCCGGAGAATGTCTGGGTTGTTCTTTTTGTATCTGTGTCCCATGGAGCCTCTAATAAGTCTCAGAACAATCACAAAACAGACTCATCATATGTGGGCACACACATCATGCAATATATGTTTATATATACACATATGCAATATATAAAATATGTATTTATAAAATATGTTATGTAACATATTTATATTTATTTATTGATAAATATACATTTTATCAAAAATTATATATATATATATATATATATATATACATTTATCAAATATATGCTTTTTCCTGTAACTAACTATTCATATTTTGGAAAATATATCCAGATTTTGTTTTGGGCCCTGGTAGATATTGAAAGCCTGTTGGTGGAATCCCAAGTAACTGTATGACCTGAGCTGATAGTTATTTATTATGAAGTCAGCATTATCTGAGCTACCAAGCCATAAAGGTGGGCACTTTCGGCAGTATCCTATCAGTAGGTAGACATGTTTTAGAAGAAATCAGTCTCAACCTTGTCCTAAAAACACAAGAAAATATTATGTTCCCTGGATCTGAATTACATTGTACCTGCTTCAGGTTCATTGCTACCTCTTCCTCAGTTCACACCAGTGTCCTCTTGGGGAATGCCTTAAGAGCAGTTGACTGAAGAAGATAGAAATTGGGCCTGGTTTAAGAGTAGAGCAGCAACAAGGGTACTACTGGTGCAGTTCAAGCAATCAGGAAGGGTAAATAACTCCAACAGGCGTGAAGTCCAAGAATTTCTTCTAGTTTTCCAATTTTCCTAGAAGGATTAATGGGTAGTGATATAACAACATCATATCTAATGATTTTGCAAAATTGTCCAGGATTTGGAAGGGAAAGTCTGATGGATTGGTAACAATAACGCAAGCAGTGTGGGATGGACATTTTAGAATATGGAAAGAGGGTAAGGCTATTTGTGTTCCCTGTGAGTTCTCATTAAAAAACACCCACAGCAAAAACTGAGTGGAAAAAAATCTTTCATGGAGATTAATCACCCTAGGTTTGACCATTGGACTTGTGAATACATTCACCACACAGGTAGGAAAGGAAGTTATGCCCAAGGTAAAAAAAAATGTGGATTCCATCTCTCCACTGACTTCCGAGTATGCTTATGTGCTTCCCAACACTGCTGAGTGCTTAACTTACCACCACTGAGACCAGTAATAAGGACCAGATATGCATCATTTCACAGGAGGATTAGCAAGCCACAGGAAGGCTGGTTAATCATGTTGAGTAGCTTTTACCATCTCGTTTTTATCACATCACTTTTTCCACTATGATAGACACTTACTCTGAATATGGACTTGCCTTTCTTGCTACCAGTGTTTCTTCCAGTCCCATTATCTGTGTATGTACCACTTTATTCTCAGTGACCTTGTTCCACAAAATATTGCTTCTGACGAAGGATACATTATGCAGGAAAAATAGATGAGTAGGTGAGTAGATAGGCGGACACACAGATAGATAGACAGATAGATAGATAGATAGATATAGTCTCATAAAAATAAGACAACTGATTCATGACCATGAGAGTCTCTGATACAAATGCATATTCCATTTTCTGTAATCAGCTGACATTAAAGAATTGTGGGATGGCATATTAAAGATGGAGTCACAATAAATGTTAGCAAACAACACCCTTTGTGGTTGCATTGCTGTGATAGAATAAAAAAATAAATATTTAGTCCGATTTGTACACAACTGCCTATTTCTTTTTTTTTTTTCCTTTTCTCCTAGCATAACTTGTTCATATAAAGGATATTGCTTGTGGACAATTATACAGCTAAGTCCTACATTATACAATGTTAAAAAAATGTAAGTGTACCTGAAGAAAAGAATAATCACAACTCAGGTGGATACAGTTACTAATGGGAATTTTCATTTTCTTTTTATTCTACATGAAGGGATTCCTTTGAGCAAATCTAGTTGCATCACACTCTGTGGAAGCATCATGCTGCAGTTTGGGTTTAGTTTAGTATTACAGAGTGTAATATGTATTAGAAAATGTTCTTTGGATAATACCTGTGGAAGAGAAAGAACTAAGATGGGTCAGCAGGAAAAGTTGAGTTTCTATGGTCAAAGGTCAGCTCCCAATGTGAGCTATGGATGTGCATGGCTTATCAGATGTGTCACAGGTTGGCTCTTAATTACCTGGAATTTCTACCTCCGTGATAAGCCAGTGGGAGTGCCCTGACCTTGGATGGACAGAATACTCTGGGAGGCAACTCTGTGCAGCTGAGAAAACCCCTGATAAGACTCCCAGCATCTGGGGCAACCAAGTTTTGCCTTAAAGTGGAGGTACAAGTAGGGTATCTCTACTCCCTGGCTAGTACACAGGCTGATGCTGCTGGGGTTATTTAAGTGTAAATATGGGTTCAAAAGTATGAGATCAGTCTTCACTTACTAAGTGAAGTAAGTCAGACAGAGAAAGACAAATATATGATATCACTTATATGTGGAATCTAAAATTATGATACAAATGAACTTATTTACAAAACAGAAATGGACTCACAGACATAGAAAACAAACTTATGGTTAACAAAGGGGAAAGGGGAGGAGGGATAAATTAGGAGTTTGGGATTAACAGATACACACTACTATATATAAAATAAACAACAAGGTCCTACCGTATAGCACAGGAAACTCTAGTCAGTACACTGTAATGACCTGTATGGGAAAAGAACCTGAAAAAGAATGGATATATGTATATGGATTACTGATTCACTTTGCTGGACACCTGAAACTAACACAAAATTGTAAATCAACCACACTCCAATATAAAATAAAAATTAAATTAAAAGCAAACAATATGATATCAGCATAGCCAAAGGGGTAAACTGTACCTACTTTCTGGTGGCAATTTAACACGATTTATTCTTATACTTTCTCATCTGTCACAGGAGCTGGAAGCTTAAGAACAGCATTCTGCCAAACTGAGGGAATCATGTGAGAATTTGAAGGTGAAAGAGAAGCAGAAGCAATCAGAGCTTCCGTGGCTGCAGCAGGCAGATGGTTGGCCTTTGGAAGATGGAAGGTTTTGCCAGCGGCTCCCAGCTATTTCCCTGAAAATCACTCAGCTTCGTCCTCCAGACGACTGAGAATACTGGTGAGAATTGTCTGTGACTCCTGAATTTTTGATTTCCCCATGCTTGCTTCCCCAACTCCACCTGTAAGGATGGATGTCTCTATTTCTCTGTATTAAACTACCTAAAGTTTGAAATACCAGCGAGGGTTGCGTCCCCCTGCCTCCTGTTCTCTTGGTTTGTGAAACTATCACAGTGACTCACTTCTGTGTCAGGCCTGTCCCCTTGTCACCATCAACGCAAAACCCTCAATCATATCATTGTGAAGCCACCCAGTTTCTGACCACAAAGTCCTGAATTTCCAGCTGTATTCTCCTAGTTCCTAGCCCAATGAATCCAACTCATAATGAAAGTAACCAAACGGACAATCCGCTGGTCTTATCACGACTCACTTATGCCCTCACTTTTTGCTTAACCAGTTAAGAAGCCACGGTTTGTTGTTATAATTACTCACTTAACATTTAGCCTTGGCCCTCCGACTCCTCTCTCACTTAAAAGCCCCAAGCCTCATTGAATCTACCTCTCCTGGAGGAAAGCCACTTTAAATTGGATCAAATCCCCGACCAATAGCCTCAAACATCATTTTAATATGACTGGGAAATCCTGCCACGTTTCCCAATTTACTCTCCCAATCTCCTGGATTATTATTTTGTCATTTCTGCTTTCTTTGAATCTGACAGTTGCTCATCTAGCCTCATTCTCAGCAGAAAGTGTAGGCAATCCAAAAAGAATTTCTCCAAGCTCTTTCCAACATCTCTGTCACACTACGACCTGGGCCCCTACATGCTTCTCCTCTTCCTGTTCCTGTGTATGAACTGCTTACATTTTGATCAAAGGCAAAATTTTTCACCTCTGCTCCAGATGCCAGCTCTCACACTCTCTCATAAACATGGCTCTGGCAGCTTTCTGTCTCTGTTCTGTATCATTAAGTTTTTCTGTCTAGGAAGAATGATCCATAAGGATCATGCACAACAGCAAGAAACATGACATAATTTCTCCCATCTTATAAACCCTACTGTGTTTCCCCAGCATCAATCAACCAGGTACTGCCCCACTGTTTTGCACCTATACCTTCTGCCTTCTGTCTCTAATTTTTCCTCATTTCTTCTCTCCATTCTCTCTTAAATTCTTTTTAAATAGATCTTTGGCTCCACCACGCCAAGGGAAAAAAAAAAACAAAAAAAAAACCACGGTCATAAGCAACTTCCAAGTTGTTCAATCCTACGGTCGTTTCCCAGTCCTGATTTTATTTGTCCCATCTGCTACAATTGCCACCATTGATTCATTCATTCACCCCTGTTCATTGAAATGCTGCCTATACTTATGTTCTAGAAAACACTCTTCTCCCTCCTCTAGACTCTTTAAACATTCACAACTCTTTTCTATCCCCAATCCCACCCATATTGTCTTCAGACTTAAAACCCGTCTATTGTAATGACTGTCATATTTATATCTCCTGCTCGGACATCTTCCCGAAGTGAATGGTCCAGCAGCCTCCAGCACATCTCCACTTAGATGAGAAGCTTCTTGAACTTACCTGTCCAGAACCGAACTCCTGAGGCCCCCATCTCTGCCAAACTTGCATTTTCCTCTTTCTTTTTTCCAGTGTGGTAAATGCAAACAATATCTTCTCCAGTTGCTCATGCCAAAAACATCAGAATTTTCTTCAACTTCCTCTTTCTTTTTCCCTTTGCAGCACCACATGCAATTTCTAGGCAAATTCTGTCAGTTCTACTTACAAAAAAGTATTTCCATCCTAACCACCATTCAGCATCTCTACACTCTATAGCAAGTGTCCACTGTGTTTCCATATAATAGTTTCCTAATGGTTTCCTTGCTTTTGCCTTTACTTCCCTACTATCTCTTCCAGGGTGATCTTTTAAAATTATAATTCAAATAATGTTGTCTTTTAATCAAAACCTGAACAATAGTTTTGAGTCCATTCAGCTTCCTAATGGGCCTTACTGAATAAGCCCCTCCATTTTAATTACTTTTTAAATTTTACCTTTCACACCAGCATTTAACTAAATACAAATAATCAAATAATCCCGGGATACTAAATAAATAATGTTATTAACTTTGTAATAATTTACCTAGAAAAACCGAAATTGGGAAATAAATTATTATTGAATAACAGCAAGATACAGAAATAGAATTTAAACCAAGGCATTATGCTTTTAAAGTTCAAACTTGTAACCACTACACAATATTTCCTTGTCCTTGAAAAATTTGCAAGCAACCTTAATATTCAGTGATAAGACCTTAATTAAATAAAATATTTAACAGTTTTGGTAAATAATATGATAACATTAAAATCATATATTCAAAGGGTAGGATATATAAGAAAATAGCTTGGAAAACACAATGCTCAGTAAGACCTAATTGTTATAAAAGAAAGTAGTTGTTTGAGACTTCAATGAAATACATACAACACTAACAGCCCTATTCTTTGTTGGTGAACTTATTGTTAATTTTTGTAATTTTTTCTTCAACAGTTTAGGATTTTAAAAAATTTGACAGTGAACAGTCATTATTTTTAATTGCAAAAATAAAAGCAGTACATTTTATTAACCAAATTTGGCTAAAATTGCTTTCTCTTTTTCCTAACGTATCAGAAAACTCAGAGAAAAATCAATGACCTAATTTAGTAATCTCTTCATGTCTAGTGGCCAGTATCATTCCTTAGTTTTGTTTCTGTCTGAGCAATAAATATGCATTTTTGCAATATGCTTTCAGATGTTAGTTGCTTTAGGTTCTCTTAAATATGGTTAAGGGAAGATAAATATACCTGATACTAATAAAAATAACATTCTTGCTAAGCCTGCAATCACATCAGCAGATTCATGTAGATGTTACACCAATTTTGTGTTAAGGACACAGGTTTTCTGCTCTGTGTATACTACCTATTTGACAGGTTACTGTTAACTGTACTGCACCTTCCTGGACATGTTCCCTTATCACCTAGATAGTGTGAACACAGAGAATACAAACTCATCTTAACGTGCACTGGAGCAAAATATTACCAGGAAGGGGAAGCTACTCAAATATATAGCATCTAAATTGTTTGCAAGCATCATGACTTTATGATTATCAGGCATCCTGGGTGTTCCACGCTACTGCTCCTTCCCATTAGGATAGGTAAGCGAGAGATGAGTATCATGTTGGTAGGGAAAAAAGAACTTATTTTTTCTTCCATCTCATCCAATCAATTTCTCTGTTTACTTCAAGGTATTCAGAGCGGGAAAAAAATATCAACTTTTTTGAATGCATTCAACCACTTGATCATGATTATGCCCTAACTTGTATAAGAGTGCTTTTAAAGCACCCAGCAATTTCCTATAATTTCTTCTTTAATATATATTTTCCACCATGAGATTATAGAATCCACAAAGCAAAAGATTTACCTGCTTTGTATGCTGAGATCTCCGAGCAGATGTCACAGTGCTTGGCACAAAACGTGCACAATATAAATACTGGTTAAATGGATAAACACATATCCATCAGACTGAATTGTCATATTGTCACATAAACATGTGTGAATGACATAAACTCTGATTATACTGGCAAACATATTGCTAAGATTTTAGGCCACAATGAATCAAGGGAAATGGATGAGCAGAGCATAACTTCTTATTTTAAGGACTTCCTTTAAAGAGCAAATTTGTTTCCTGATTTAGTTCATATGTTCAAAAAATAAAGTATTACCCTATTAAATTACAATTTTATTATATTCTACTGGATTCAAAATTGTCCAATTTTATATAATATTTACATATTTAAATTACCTAAACTTAATTTTGCTCCATAATATGAACTGAAGATAAAAATTGTTTTAGTTCCAAGTTCTCTGCAAGTTGTCTCATGGCTGTCGGGTGAGCCAATTTCATTTGTGAGATCTTTTGCATAGATTTTCTTTCTCAAAGTCATATCATGTATTTCAAAATCTGCGTTTATAACTCCAATAGTCTGCTATTTTTTCCCTATCAGTTACATTTGTATTATCTTTGCTTTTTTTCTATTATGCCCAGTTATCTTCTTCTTATATGTCAGATTTCATTATTTGCAATATTAATTTTTTGAGATTATGTGTTTTCTGCAAAGATATCATTTTCCTCCAGCAATTTTTTTTTTCTTTTTTTGGTGGTACGCGGGCTTCTCACTGCCGTGGCCTCTCCCGTTGCGGAGCACAGGCTCCGGACGCGCAGGCTCACCGGCCATGGCGCACAGACCCAGCCGCTCCGCGGCATGTGGGATCTTCCCAAACCGGGGCACGAACCCGTGTCCCCTGCATCGGCAGGCGGACTCCCAACCACTGCGCCACCAGGGAAGCCCTCCTCCAGCAATTTTAAAAAATTTATTTCCATTGGGGGACTAGCAATCCAGGGTAACATCAACCATATCTAAGAATTCGGGAAGATTTGAATTTGAATTACAGTCACTGGGTTGCTCTTAACTTCTTCTTTAAAAAAAGAAAAAAAAGCTTTATTGAGGTATAATTGATCTACAAAAGACTGCACATATTTAATGTATACAACCGATGTGTTTGGACATATGCAAACACTCGTGAAACCATCATCACGATCACTCCCCCCAAATTTCCTTGTGTCCCTTTTCTGGCAGAAGAGTGGAGAGTAAGAACATTTAACATGAGATTTACCCTCTTAACGCATTTTTGAGTGCAAGATACAGTATTGTGAACTATAGGTGCTATGTTGTACAGCAGATTTCTGCATTCTGAAACATAACTGAATCATTATACACCTTTATTTCTAGGGTGACTTCCTACAGATTCGAACCACAAATAAAGTTTCCACCAGCCCTGGCTATCCACTCCCAACCCCCACCGTTCAGCAGGCCCTGGATTCCAAAGCCTCCTCCCTAGAGCAGCCAGATGATTCACAGCACAGATCAGACTCCTAGACTCCCCCATCTGGCCTGGAATCCACAAAGTCCCAGATGAGATGCAGTTCTCTGTGCTGGGCTCACATCCCTGGGACTCCTTCCTTCAGATTCTGTCCAAGTTGATGTCAGTTATGGGGTTTTAAAAAATATTTTATCCAGTTTCTCTCATTATCTTCAGCAGGAAGATGGTTCTGAATGGCACAATCTCTCATTATAGGATGCTAAGATAAATTACTATTTCTTAATACATTTTCTAACAAACATCTGGGTTGTCCACACATTTTCTTTACTTCATGAGAGTTTTAAAAAATTAATAATTTAAATTTAATTAAATTTATAAGATAATTTACTTAAATTAAAATTAAGATGTATTTTTCAGAAGAAAACAAAATTTTCGTTTGAAGAGATGCATGCACCCCAAAGTTCACAGTAGCATTATTTACAGTTGCCAAGATATGAAAGCATCCCGTGTCCATCAACAGAGGAATGGATAAAGAAGGATATATGATGGACAATGGATATATGATGTATATATACACTGGAATATTAGGCATAAAAAAGAAAGAAATAATACCATTTGAAATAACATAGGTGGACCTAAAGTGTATTATACTTAGTGAAATAAATCAGAGAAAGATAAAATACTCTTATGTTCTCACTTAAATGTAGAATCTAAAAAAATAAAACAGGGCTTCCCTGGTGGCACAGTGGTTGACAGTCCACCTGCTGATGCAGGGGACACGGTTTCGTGCCCCAGTCTGGGAGGATCCCACATGCCACGGAGGGGCTGGGCCTGTGAGCCATGGCCGCTGAGCCTGCACGTCTGGAGCCTGTGCTCCACACCGGGAGAGGCCACAACAGTGAGAGGCCCACGTACCGCAAAAAATAAAAATAAAAATAAATAAAACAAACAAATGTATATAACAACACAGAAACAGACTCTCATTTATAGAGAACAGAGGACAGGGGGGTTGGACAGGATAGGGGTATGGGATTAAGAGATATAAACTACTCTGGATAAAATAAATAAGCAACAAGGATATATTATACAGCACATAGAAATACGTACAAATTATAATCTATAAAAATATTGAACAACTATGTTGTACACCTGAAACTAATATAATATTATATTATGTTTAACAAAACTAAATACATACATACATAAAAATAAAAAATATGATGCATTAATTTTGCATGTAGATTTGACATAGTGGACACATACTAAATTTTCAATTAAGTTTCAATGGCCTTTTAATATTAACTTAAAGAAAGAAAACTAAAATGTAAGAGCATTTTGTTTAGTGCATTTTTTCAGATACCATGATTTTCAAGACAAAAATTTCTGTTCTTCTGCATTTTCTTAGAGTTACCAGGCTCTTATTTAATGCACCATTGTTCTCCCATTATACCATCTCTTCTTGTAAAGTCTTTTAACATACTTATAAAAGTTAGTTTATAGTCCTAGTTTTCTATCCATTATCTCAGTTATATGTGGGTCTGCTTCTATTTACTGTTCTTTTTTTTTTCAAACTTCTGTTACATTTTCCTGCTCCTTGTCCTGCTGCATAATTTATTGTCATCAAGACATTGCCTATGAAAGAACAGTGAACAGGAAAATATAATATGTTTGATTTTTTTTTTTTTTTTGGTCCAGAAAGTGCCAACATTTTCTTCTTTATTACTGTGACAGCCTTGGCCTGATCACTCAGATTCCTTTAAGAATCTAAAGAAGCTGAGACAGGGCAACAGTTTCATTTCAATTTAGTCCACATTCGGTTTGTCATCAAGGTGCTGAGATCTTTGATCTTATTAATACTTCAGCTGAGAAGAGGTTAAACTCCAGTTTGAAGTTCAACCTGAAGATTCAGTCCTTTCAGGACTCCAGAAGTGAAGCATCACAAGAATGTATGAAGTGGGGCTTCCCTAGTGGTGCAGTGGTTAAGAATACACCTGCCAATGCAGGGGACACGGGTTCCAGCCCTGGTCTGGGAAGATCCCACATGCCGCAGAGCAACTAAGCCCGTGTGCCACAACTACTGAGGCTGCACTCTAGAGCCTGTGCTCCACAACAAGAGAAGCCACCGCAATGAGAAGCCCACGCACTGCAACGAAGGGTGGCCTCCGCTCGACGCAAATAGAGAAAGTCCACGTGCAGCAGCGAAGACCCAACGCAGCCAAAAATAGGTAAATAAATTTATATATATATAAAAAAAGAATGTATGAGGCTGTACAACTTTGCTCTCCTAATACCATAGAAAAGATCATCTTAATCCTATTTTTAATAATATATTTCCTTGTTACTCTGGGAGTAAAGGTCTATCATGTCCTCCTAAATGCTGATTGAAAAACAAATTTTCTACTATCTAGTGTGAATATTTTTTAATGATAACACTCTCATGTATATTAAGTTTTCTTTTTCTCTTTGTATTACCTCTAAAATTTCAGGGCAGTATTTATTTAAATTTATTTATAATACTTAATAGTGTACCATAGACTAATGTGCATTGAATATGTTAGTAGTTTTTTAGTATTAATTCAGAATTGCACTGTTAAAGAAGCATATTGTATCAAGTACTTTAAAAGGAAAGAGTTTTTTTCAATTCTTGTATGAAAGAAAATAGGGATGTGAATTTGTGTGCAACTTATGTAATCAAGTTTATAGGTTAAAAAAAAAAAGAAATTGTAATGGCTACCATAATCAGGTTCACTAAACAAAAGTATTAGTCATGATCAGGGACACATTTGAAAAAGTGGCAGCTTTAGAGTTAATTTTACAATAATAGTAACTTCTTTTTCCCTTGCATTTTTCTTCTTTTACTAAGCTTGTATGCTTTTATGCTACCCCCTTCTGCACATCCACACACAAAACGCACACTCCATAGGTCATAATGTGCTTTGCAGATTTGTTTAGGAAATTTATGTGTTTTTTTCTGAAAAAAAGTCTTTTGGACTACATCTTAATAATTGCTGCTCTGAGTAGAATAGAGAACATATTAAAAATGCTTTCTACTGATACTATTGTTCTCTGTGGAGATATTTTTCCTACTTCTATAAAGACGATAAGGCGGGATGCATACCACAGTTTTATAATACAAATAATATGTATCCTAAAACTACAAACCATTTATCCCCCAAATAAAGTGAAACATCGTTTCCTTCAAAGATACTACATGAATTAATATGTTTCATTTGCCTAGTACTGAGTCTTATACACAACTTTCCTTGGACAAAAGTAAATTTAAACCCTGATACCACTGGATTAGGCAAATGGAAAGAAAAAAATTTTTGAGGTGGGAAAGATGTATAGTTGTGCGATTGCATCCTCTTCCAAACCCTAATTTCCATCTTCCAATCATAGAAAACTTCCCAGCTGAGTCTCATGTTCAATTTTGGATGCATCTGTTTAGCCTTTAAACCTTGTTTAACACTCATTTTGAGTAACAAGTTTTTTACTTGCCTGTTTCAATTTTAAATGAGACCACTGCTCTGAGGGTGATATGGAGTATGGCATCAGTAGATAATTCTATTTCTCCTTCCCAATTTCTGTACTTTGGTGGCAATGAAGTGCACATTCTAATCAGAAGAAAGATTTCAAAGGGGGTTGTAACTGTTAGAGAATTCACTTTTCCAAACCTTCAACTATAGGTTACTTCCATTGCTGAATGAGTGACCCTAGAGTAGAATAAGTAACAAACCCAGTTTATAGTCTCCCAAGGCTACGAGTAAGAGGTTAGATGTAATTCACTTACCAGCTTGGTTCCAGCATGTGTCCCTAGAGAATTTTATCCACAGACACTTTCACAGGATTTATTTCCCATTGTCATTGGGTGCAATTCTTTGTGACATTGGTCGTTTAGTCAGTACAAGGGGAAATGCTACTTTACAGCCCTTTGATGCATGGCCTGAACACCCAAATGCCTGCTCATGTTGTAAATTTAGGAAGCTGGCTCTACAGAGAAGGATTCAAGTCCCCATGGAGCTAGCAGTTTTGTGGCAGTTTCTTTCTCTTTCTTCTCCTCTTTCTTATTTTTCTTCCCTTTTGGTGGACATTTACATGGTCCACTTTAATACTTCTAAATTCCCCAAAATAGGTTCATAACTGAATCTTCCATACAGTGTTGATTTTTTAACCATAATTGAGTGTTCTGAGCAGGAATATTTTTTACCGTAACAGAGAGATCAATTTGGGGGTATTCTTTATTGTCCAATCACATAGAGCTGATTTACATAATGTACAACAAAGAGATTGTCTACAGATCAAGAATGTGAATATCTAAATATTTCCTAAAGGGTGGGACCTCCAATTCCACTGGTAAATATTCAGTTGTCATCTCTTGCCTTACCTTTTCTATTAAGGTTTAACTGTACTGAAAGCATATGTTTGCTGGTTTCCAAACAGCAATGCAGCCCTCCTTCCAGAAACTCCCATCAGTAAACCAGACAACCTGCTTTGCCTTGACTGGGAGAGATTCAGTGCTTTAGGCCATACAGCTAATTGTGGAGGGAGGTCTTATAAGGCCTCTATATTTTATACTATGGACAGATAAGTAAAAGCTCCTAAACTTCTTCCCTGGGGAGTATTATTGAATACATATCACTTCCACTTTATGACTAAACTTTGTTATGAGATTCTCTACCTATTTGATAGTCTCTCTGACACCACTTAAAACAGGGTCAGAATTCCAAGCCTAAAAATTATCTCATGTCCTTCAGGATCAGTAATGATTTGGGTAAAAGTCCATTAGGTGCAAGAAAGACATTACCTTCAAGTAGATCATAATAAACAGGTGCTTCAGGCAGATTTCCTGTCCAAAACCCCAAAACACTTAGACCAAAAAGACCTACCGATCTCTACCAAGGGTCCTCTTCTATAGGTTTTGTTATATCTAGTATCAGTAAGAAGTTAGATCCTAAGACCTAGTATAGTAACCTTTGTTACTGTTCACTGTGTAAGTGTTAACCAGATCTATAAGGCTGTACCCATTCACCTTGGCTTGTTGCTCATCCTATAAATCTTTACCAAATAGATACAACTAAAACACTTGGAGAAACCAATTGGTTTAGTGCTGAATAGTCTACTGTTAACCTCTAGGAACAAATATTTCCTAGACGATGGGAAACCATACTTACTGGCCAGAAAGAGCATTTTAATGTTAATTAGTAGGAATTAAACTTCTGGCCTCAACCATTTCTTTAATTAGAACAAGGGTCCTTGTTACCTACCTGGAATTCTGAATTGCTTCAATGTTAACTATCAAAGAGAGATTAGGCAGTTCTAACTTTCACATTTAGCAAGGTAAATCTAAATCTAGCATGGCATGATGTGAAAGGGGTGTTGGTCAATATTCCTATGGAAAGAGTGAGGGTGACTTGTTCCATTCATATGTAATATCTGTCTCAATTATACACTCAGGTAAAGGCAGTGCAACAACTGAAATATTTCCAATATTTAGTTATTTCTAAATAACTCATAACTAAAAATTATGATGGAATTAAAATGAAAACAACAATACATAGAGGAAAATGCAGTTTTAATATTTGTATTATATAAAAAAGTCTAAAATTTTAACAATATAAGTTTATTATAAGAACAGAATTCCATAAAAAAGAATGAAATAATGTCATTTGCAGCAACATGGATGGACCTAGAGATTATCATACTAAGCGAAGTAAATCAGACAGAGAAAGGCAAATGCCATATGATATCACTTATATGTGGAATCTAAAAAAAACGATACAAATGAACTTATTTACAAAACAGAAATAGACTCACAGACATAGAAAACAACTATGGTTACCAAAGGGGAAGGGTGGGGGGGGAGGATAAATTAGGAGTTTGGAATTAACATACACACACTACTTTATATAAGACAGATAACCAGCAAGGACCTACTGTATAGCACAGGAACTCTATTCAATATTCTGTAATAACATGTATGGAAAAAGAATCTGAAAAAGAATGAATATTTATATATATATAACTGAATCACTTTGCTGTACCCCTGAAGCTGCCATAACATTGTAAATCAACTATATCCAATATAAAATAAAATTTAAAAAAAATTTAAAAATAATGGAATTAACTCCAATGAAGTAGAGAACTTATAGAATAAAGATAAGAGAAGGAACTTGTGCTATAGACAAGAACTACACAGTGGAGAATATGAACTAAGTAAAAGTTGTTTTTTTGAAAATAGGCAAATCTGTGGTGTAATTGATTATGAAAAATTAAGACACAAATGAATAATTAAAAGGACAGAAAAGGGGGATATAACTAAAATCAATTCCAGAGATTAAAACAATACAATATTTACATAAACCATTTTGTGGTCAATTAATTTCAAAACATCATATTTCCCTGAAGATAGCTAGGGAAAATGAAGGACTATTGAATATATATGACTAACACAAACATTATAGAGAAAAAATTAAATTAAATTAAATTCTTCCCCCTAACTACACACAAATACTAGTTTCCTATTGATTAAAATCTTAAGCGTGGAAAGCAAAATTTTAAAACATTTAGCATAAAACAGAGAAAAAATTAAGGCATATCTTGGGATAGAAAAGATCATTTATCCTAAACTTCCACCTTAGAATTATATGACACCAAACACACACAGAACCAATCCTTGGTGCAATCACGTATCCACTCTGGGACCTTCCACCATCCTTCATTTCTTCAATATTTTAGCTTCTATCTTGAAGTGAACTTCTATGTTTAACCGATGATTTTAATAATCAGTTAAATTATGTAGTCACACTTCCAAACTCCTACTTCCTCACTGACTTTTCTATCAGTAATCCTGTCCTGAATGCTTCCTTAGCCAATCACTCCCATTGCCACACCCTGAGTTATTGTATACAACACTACTAGCAATTGTAATTTTAGTCACACCACCTTCTGTGACCACTATGTCTAGATCCAGCAATTAACTCCACTTAACTTGAACTTAAAGTCAGAAAGAGAAAAGCAACTATCGTATAATATTGCTTATATGTGGAATTTAGAAAAATGGTACCGATTAACTTAGTTGCAAAGCAGAAATAGAGACACAGATGTAGAGAAAAAACATATAGATGGATACAAGAGGGAGGGGGGGTGGGATGAACTGGGAGATTGGGATTGACATATATACACTACTATGTATAAAATAGATAAATAATAACCTACTGTATAGCACAGGGAACTCTATTCAGTGCTCTGTGGTGACCTAAATGGGAAGGAAATCTAAAAAAGAGGGGATATATGTCTACATATAGCTGATTCACTTTACCATACAGTGGAAACTAACACAACATTGTAAAGCAGCTATACTCCAATAATTTTTTTTTTAATGAAAAAGAAATAAATTGGTCTTCTGAATCCTGAACACAATTTCATGTCCCTTTCAAAATTAAATTTTATGGGCAACAATTATCATCTTTCTCAGGTTTATTTTTCAACTACATTGACTCTCTCATTTTCCTATACCCCTTCAGCAATGACATTTCTCTGGTTAAACCCTAAAGTCACCACCTTTACTCTGACACCTGTGTAGCTGGTGCATTTAAAAAAAAATAAGCAACCTGAAATTCATATCTTCAAGTGGGTCCTTTATTTTACTTATCAAACATAGCACATTGCTCTCGCAATTCACTTTTCTTCTTTACTAGATGTCTGTTTCATTGATTCCCTCTCCAATCCCTTCAAACATCCAATACCTCTTCCACCATTTTCAGTCAGATTACCATTTTGGTTCTTATTCATTGAGAAAATGCAACTGTATAAGAAAAGATACCCCACAAGTCCCCAGGAGCATCTGTATGCATATACCCTGAGTTCTGTCTTTCTAATATGAATCAGAGCTCACAGTGAAAACACAATCCATCACATTTTGATGAGATGTTGTAACTTTAACCTACTCAAGGATTTTTCTCCACAATTCTCCCTTCTCTTCCTTGGAATCATTTTTCTCTCTTTCCTGGAATTTTATCATCAGTTGTTTATCTTCTCATATAAAAAGAATTCTCAAGTACATATTTTCTTCCACTTGCCACCTGACTTTCTGCTCCCCTTTATAGCTAAATTCCCCTATAGAGTTTTCCCTAATTCCTATTGTCAGATTCTGTTTCCCTCATTTCTCAAAATGCCCTGTAATCAGGCCTTAGTCATCACCAATACATCACCGGCTTAAACTGTAAATGATACCTCAAACCAGCCACTTCTTCCCATCTACCCTGTTACCACTAGTCTGGATTCTTTCTGGAATAAAGCAATGTTTTCTAAATGGTCATTTATGTCTGCTTTCCTCAGTGCACTCTCCAATGCTTATATATACTCATGCTTATTTATTTAAAATTAATTAGAAAACAAGGATACACATGGATTTCTTTCTTTCAGTCATTCCAGTAAAACCATTGCTAGTATTTCAGAGAACAAGTTCTTTCTTCTTATTTATGGAACATTTTATCAAAGCTTAAAAATATGTGTTGTTTATATAGTTTTAGAATAAATGATGGTAAATTTCATACACCACTTAGAAATGGTTCCAACCACCTGCATTCTGAGTTTATTCATGAAACACATACAGTTCCTGCACTGTATTTTCCCCTTCTTTCTTCTCCATAGGGGTAAAAGGACTACAAATTTACCATCTGCTCTAAGACTTTCTGGCCATAAAGACTGCAGTTAAAACTATGTTAATGGCTCAGTTCAGACAAGAATGATTCCTTAATTTTCATTACTTATAGGGTAGGTTTATTAAATCCATTAAGGACATTTTATCACTCCATAAGGCTACTCAGGTTCTTGTTTACTTCCATTTAAAAATTCCAGACTAAATTAACCATATCTGCATAATTTCATTCCTACAAAGCCTATTTTGTGTAGCATCCTGACTCACATATTTAACAGTTAAAATAAGTCTTAAATAGTTTATTTTTTATAGGTGTGTTGTTACAAAGATATTGAATAAAAATATCTTCATTGAGGAAAAGAAATCACCTAGGAGTCTGTTCATGTCCTGTACCATGGTGAAAGCATATATGTAAAGAAATATAATACATAGGACCCAAAGATGAAAATTATGATTCTGGAGCTGCTTCATCTTCATTGGGAGAAAACCCATAAAATGCACAGAAATGCAATATCACAAGCACATTATAGGGCACAGTTATAAATTTCTACAGTGAAAAGATGGTCAGGCTATTGTCCTGAGTTTCTAGCTTAGTGTTGAGTACAGAGTAAGATGTTTATGGATTCAGTTTTGAACAAAGTGTTTTGGAGAAGTAGGCATGGAACAAAATATGTTTGGGAGCACTAGGAAGGTTTATTGGAGGAGTCTAATGATTAATAAAATTTGTCAGATTGAGAAATAAAGGGATGTAGATATGTCAAAGGAAACAGCAGTTTATTCATGTAGTGATTTCCTAAACCCATGAGTGACTCGAAAGTTAATGAATAATTCTGTAGGATATTCTAACATTTTCAGCCAAAAGTGCATTCATGTGTTCAGTTGACAAATATTTATTGATTGCTGACTGTTTGCCTGGGGATACCGAGGTATTCAAGACACACTGAGCTTATTATGCTGTGAGAAAAAGTAAAAAGAGGGTGTAGTGTGTGATGACGGCTAGGACAAGGTAAGTATAGGGTGGTATGGGAACACATAAAGGGGCACCCAATCACGCCTTGACATTTAGAAAAATCTCTCAGTAAAACAGGAATTTAAATCAAGGTCTGTTACAATTTTTCTTTAGTGAGTATTTAGGTTCATAGGCAAAGAGGCTACATGTATCTCCTTCCCAAAAAAGTTATATTATTTTCCTTTGAAACTCTTGCACACACCAGCTATAGGAACTGACTTATTTAATGTCTGCAAACTATTATATGGTTTTAACTTTAATATTGTGATAATTCCCAACCAAAGTACGGTGACAACCTAAACTGTGGTTGGTGCATTTCTTTCAAAAACAAAGAAACGTAATTCCTAAACAGACTTTTTTTTCTTAGAGTCTATGACTGCTTCTTATTAATTAAATAAGTAACTTTTGGGGGGGAATGTGTTTGAGATCTTTTCTGCCTAATTTTCTACCCAAAATATTTTATCAAAAACTCCAAAACGTTTTTTCAGTATTTTAAAACACTGTGCTCCATTTTCTGCACAAATGTAGAGATAGTCATGTTTTTATATTGAAGATCACTTTGATTAGCACAGCAGGGGATATATGTATACAGGTATACATATAGCTGATTCTTTTCATTGTACAGCAGAAACTGTCCAGTAATGGTCCAGTAATCCCACTTCTGGGTGTATATCCAAAGGATCTTGAACAGACAGCTGCACTCCCATGTTTGTTGCAGCATTATTCACAATAGCCAACATATGAAAACAAACAAAAGGTCTCTCTACAGATGAACAGATACAGATGTTTTACACACACAATGGAATATTATTTAGCCATGAACAAAAAGGAAATCTTGCCATTTGTGACTACATGGATGGACCTTGAGGGCAATATGCCAAGTGTCATAAGTCAGAGAGAAAAAGACAAAATTGTATGGCATCACTTTAATAATCCAAACTGATAGTCTAGCCTCATAGAAACAGAGGATAAAATGTTGGTAGCCAGGGGCTGAGGGGTGGAAGAAATGGGAGATATTGGTCAAAGGACACAAATTTCTGGTTATAATTTGAGTAAGTTCTGGGGATCTAATGTGCAGCCTGGTGACTGTAGTTAACAATACTATTATATAATTGAAAGTTTCTAAGAGATTAGATCTTAAATGTTCTCACCACACAAACACACACACACAATGGTAGATACACAAGGTGATGGAAGTGTTAACTAACATTATTGTGGTAATCATTTCACAATATATAAGTATCAAACCCTCATATTGTACACCTTAAAGTTAGACAATATAATATGTCAGTTGTATCTTGATAAAGCTGGGAAAATATCTTAAATAAAAGTATCAACTAAAAATAAAATAAGCTCAAACTGACACAAACAAATTATCGAATTAATAAACAAATGAGGGAAACAAAGGACAGGTCTTCCTTGTGGAAGAATTCAAAGTAACATGTATAGATACCATTCCCTTCAGGAGAAGGTGCTGAATTACCAAGCCCTCCTACTTCTCCTCCACCTCCACCCACAGCCCTGGGTGAGGTACACTTAGTGACTTGCTTCCCAAGAATAGGGTATGCAAAGAAAAATATACTAACTTTCAAGTTCAGAAATCTGGCAAAGACTACTTTAAGCACATGGAATGTGAAATCCTGAAACGGGTTCTGAAACAGAAAGAGGACACTAATAGAAAAGTGAAATCCAAATAATATCTAGAGTTTTGTTAATACTAATGTGTTAATGTCAGCTTCTTCATTTTGACAAATGCGCCATAGTAATATAAGATATTAACAATGGGAAGAACTGATGTTCGACTATCTTTTGCAACTACTGCTATTTTTGCAACTTTTCTATAAGTCTAAACTTATTAAAAATATTTAAAAAGTGTGTTTAAATATTTTTGCTTTCATATTATTCCATTTGCTGTGTATTTTAGGATTCATTAATCAATTAAATTATTTGTTCTAGGCTAAATCCAAACTTCTCTTGAAGCAATGAATACAACTTGCTTGATGGGGAGAAGGCCCAGTGGAGACAAGAAAAATATGCAAAATAAAAATTATTTTAAGTCTTCAGACTTATTAAAGCACAACATTTATTTTAAGCACGACTGCATGTTTAATATGAAACTTTCTCAAAACTGGGTAATCACTTAGGATATTGGATGTCAGGAAGGAGGCATTCAATATGGCTGATGTGAATATGGAAGACATATGAAAATTATCATTCTCCTTGTAAAGCCTTGTATTCTAATGTCCTCTGGCCATGTGACTTTGATTAGCATGAACCATTCTCTAAGTGTCTATTCATTTGTGAATCTTGTGGTGAAATTCAGTTTCTGGAAAGATAAAACTGACAATTAGACCCGGAAATAGTGTGTTTCCATGTAGGAACTGCAACACTGTGCAGGGTCCTTCTCTGTCACATATGGTTCTAAGTGCCATGTTCCAATATTTATAACATATTAATTTATTTAAAACCTGTTGCCACACTGAATCAGAATAAAAGTAGTGATCCTTAAGTTAGATAATACTGTTAAGACCATGGTTATATTCCTACGCCCCCCTTCTCTGTATTTATTTTGGATTGGAATAGACAATCATAATTGATTATAAAATGATTGGTGTGAAAAATGATACATCTGAAATAATTTGACATTTATATTGTATTGTTTTTTAATGATACTTAATTTTAATTTTTGTGGCATAGAACAAAAAATAATTTGATAAGAAAACAACTCCTGCCTTTTCTCCCCCATGTGTTATGGATATTCACACCATGCTTATGTGTATTTTTTTTCTGTTGTTAGTGAAATTTCGAGTTATAGGGATATTATATTCATCGTGGTAAATGCTTTGTCTGGAGAGTACTCATTGGCTAACCCTAATTTAGAAATTAAAAAGTTTATATCCTGACTTTGGTAGATTAAATGTATAATTCTGCTTTTATATCAGAGAAAGCACCACAGGCCAAAATGTAAAAATATTCAGAAACTTGCTGTTTTTTCAAACCATAAAGCCTTAATTTACCTTAAATAATAACAGATTTTACAGTGCCACACCAAAAAAGTTTTGCTCATATTATGTTTTCTAAAATGCTTTCTTCTCCTGAGTTTAACATTATTTAAAATATTCACTGTGACAAAGAAAATACCATATAAGAGAATAATATGACTATTTTAATGCCATCATTAATTGAGTTGATATTCACATTTTATAACAATTTCCTTATGAGTCACTAATTTATATATATGTATATTTTTATATAATATTTACTATGTTCCAGTCACTGCCCTATGTGCAGTGACTATAAAAAAAACTATAACTCTAAAGAGGAATTGGATTTGTGATTTACCCTCAAGAAATTCAACATTGGGGCAATTGCAATGTGAAGAAAGAAATACAAGACTATATAATACATGCTAAAGACAATGTGGAATATAAATGTATTGTACTGGAAAGAATATAAACACTGCTACCTAGTTTAATCATACAGCAGGAATTTCTGTCTTCCAGAAGTTACATGTATGTCTCAAATTTTAAAATAAAGTATGTGGTTTGCCTCATTACTGATGGGTTGAATGAGAAAGGCCCTGGGGCCACTGCACCATCACCAGCATCCTAATGGTTCCCATAACCACGCAGCTGCTAAGAGCTGGTTACAGAAGAAATGCTAACCACTTGAGCAGGCTTCCTTAGTCTCACATCAAAGAGAGTCATCTATGCCTTCTGCATTGCTGTTTACAAACATCTTCAGCCTGCTTCTACTGCTAACGATTTTATCCAACCACTGGTAGAGACACTATATGAGTAAAAAAGATCACTTCTTTCCGCCTCGACATTTAACAAGGACATAGATTAGCTGGGCATGAGATCAGTATTGAAAGTTTAAATAGAGAGTAAAATGGATTAAATTACCAGCTGAGCACCAAATATTCTCCATGAAAAATATATTCATGTATTTTTAAATTCTAATTTGATTTTTTCAGTCTCATACTTATTTTTTAAAATACATTTCCTATTTAGTCCCAGCTCTTTTATTCAAATGCAAACGGAAATGCTAATGGTCTTATGGTAAAATATCATGTAGTACAAAGCCAATTATGTGATAAAAAAATATATAAATTAAATTTTAGGATGGTTTCCTGAGAGTGAAATCACATTTTAAAGATAAGGCTACACAGTTGTTCCTTTTATAAAAATAAATACTATCCTTCCTTACTTGCTTATCTAATCTCAGTTGAAACTTTGCCTCATTACTGCATCCTTTAATAACTAGAGGACTTTACATGAAGGAGAGACGTTCTAGGAAATTTGTCTCACAATTCTTTCTATTTATAAGACACGATGTGAAGATGGTAATAAAATATTATACTTGGTCAGAATATCTTATAAGACAGTTTGTTAAATGTGCAGAGGTGGAAATTGGTATAGATCAATATAAATATGAGAATTGTATTTTTGGCCTTTTTTTCCCTTCTGTTTGTAAAATAAATGTTCATTAGTATATAGATGAGCACTTTATAAATTTAAAAAATATTGTTTGTAAGTAAGTACATTTGCTACTGTACTAATAGGATTTATTTTTCAACTCTTTAGCTCAACCATACAAGTTGACATGTTCCCGTATTGCCAGGGCCTGAAGCCACATAGAAAGAAAATATTGATGGATTTTAATGTTTCTTTTTTCTCCTTGGAATACTCCTAGAATAACAGCAATTTGAGCTGAAGAATTTTCATATGGTGATTGATCAATTCAGTAAAATTTGCAGGATAAAGGTTCATCTGAAAGTAATACACATATGTATACACATATATTGCATATTATAATATGTATTATGTATATCTTCTATAGTCATATTCATATATTCTTCTAATATGTATGTATATATATATATATATATATATATATATATGTATATGTATCTGGGATTTTTAATCTTTAGCACTGTTGGAATTGTTTGCAAAGCCTTTTGGCAGATGTTTCCCGGCTAAGGAGAAAGTATCAACGTGAAAGTGACGTAAACGTGATTTTGGGGGAAGAAAATAAATTCAATCTCCAGTTATAAGAATTTATTGAGTTAGTAGCAATTATTTATTCTCACCTGCTTGCTACTTTGCTTTAAAATGTTGCATATATTTTGACAACTCTATTCATATCAGCATATGAGGATAATGCACATTTCTACAACTGGAATATTCATCAGATTTAAGAGTTTCTTTTGTCTACTGGACCCAACTGTTATTTATATTTACTGGCAACCTGTAGTTACATTCTATTTTTTAATCTATCTTCCTTTATATTGTCAAATTTATAAAGTTTCTCATGTATTTACATAAGTAACTCATAAGTGGAAAAATAGAAGAGTGTTCAACTTGTATGACTAATTATTTCCTTTATAAAAGCCAAATATTAATTCGCTTATTGTGATGAAGGACTGGATAAATTTAAGAACAAGATACTGTAAAACTTTATTAAATTTTGGTGCTAAGCCAGATGTCATAATAAATCACAGAATTATCGGGAGTAAAAAACGTTGACAAGTAATTGGCAAGTCTGAAATAAATTATGCTGGCTAATAAAAATATTGAAGTTCTTCAATTTTAACGTCTGTGTAATACTGTACATATTGTAATTTTCTACCCTGGATGTGTTGTAGTTCTGCTGAAATTGTGAGAATGTGAACTGGACATGAAAGTTCAGTAAGAAACCCATTAGTTCAGACAAAAAACAGGGAGTTATATCAATATTTGGCTCTGTAGCATTTGTTCCCACAATAGTAAGTGTCAATGTATGCTCAGTGCATTGGCCAAACTAAGTCCCATAATAAATACTTAAAATAAGCCAATGTCTACAGTAAAACTAAGTATGTTCCCACTCCATGGATAGTTTTCTTATCAAAACAAGCAAAAATTAACTTCTATAGATTTTTTGAACTTATCAAGTATATTTTGAACTTTATACTCATTTTCTTTCTGCTCATTTGAACATTGGCTTTGTTCTCAAATTTGAAGGAATAGGCTTAAAAGTTTAAAAGTTTGGCTACTAAGAATTTTAAACAAACAATACAAGCAACTTTATTTTTTTATAATACCATACAGATCTTATAGAGGATATCACATATGTCCCATTTAATTTAAGTATGACCACTTGAAAACATTGCAGAACTATTTATACGTTTTGCCTCTTATTAAAGTCAACATTGATGCAAGTCATGAAAAAGAAGAAAACTGTCTTTCAACATTAGCAATTTACTGGTAGAATGACCATAGCTAATCATATTCATCTTGGGCATCCCATTAAAAATTAATAAGAAAATGACTTTGGGAACTAAAACTAGTGACTAAAGCATTTTCTGAGCCAGCTGTATAAAGGTGTTTAAAAATAATGAGGAGATTTTGGGAAGATGGGGATTGCAGCATAGTTTTCTAAATCCTGACAAAAAAAAAAAAAAAGAGAGTAATTATATATCCATAATATAAAACCTATGAATACTATTTGCAGTGAAATTTGGAGATGAGGTGTCTCCGTGAACCTCAAAAACTAAATAAAGGCAAACAGACACAAGAAGTTCATGTCAATATTATATTTGCTGAGAAAAAACAGAGGAACTCAATACAGCATGTCAATATCCTGGCTCCCCACGGCTGGATCAGTACCAGCACAATGAACTCTCAAAACTGATCAGCTAACACTATCTTTTAGGATAAGGTAACACACTGAAAAGAAACTACTTTAAGTGGCATCAAAATAAGCAATTTAGAGACAACAAAGGGACAAAAGAGAGGAAAGTTACAGATAAAAGTGGAGGAGGAAAGCTGGACCAGGAAATTTCACAAAGCAAAACAGCCATATTTTTGAACACTAGAGCAAAAACTAAACAGTAGAAGCTGGAGTTCTGTGTCATTAGAAAATTTATCCTGATGCACACATACTTCAGCTTAGGAACAGTTCACATAAAAATCAGTCAAGAATTGCATTTTAATTCCATATAAAGTTACTATAAGGGGGAACAATGAATAACAATAAGAACAACACACTTTCAGAAATGAAAGCAATGCAAAAAGACATGCTCCCAGGATTTATCAAAATTGTAGCTTTTAATATTTCATGCATGTTTGCACAAGATTTGGTCATAAATGATCATAATAACTTTCTATAAGACACACTCAAATGTCTGTGAACTCATGAATGGATAAAAACATTTTGGGATAGCCAAATAACAGAATACTCCTCTGCAGTAATAAAAAGGGATGAATTAGCTATATGAAGAACAACGTGGGGGAATTTCAAAAGCACTATGCAAAGTGCAAGAAGTCAGGATCCATGATACTTCTTTCCACATGATTCTGTTTATGTGAAATTCTATAACAATCAAATCTAGTGACAGCATATCAGTGACTGTCAGTAGTTAAACTATGGGGAAGGGGTTGACTGCAAAGGGGTATAAGGGAACAGTGTGCCTTTGGGTGATGGAAGGATTCAATATCCAAACCATGTGGAAAGTACACAGGTATAAACACTTGTGAAAACTTATTGGACTGTACAATTAAAATGCGTGCATTTCACTAAATATGAGTTACAATTTAAATACAACCTAAAAAGAGATAGATATATGGACTCAATTATTTGGCATCTGAAAGTCAATTTGGGAGTATTCTAATTTCCTGTTTCATTAGTGCTAAGAGCTTAGATTCGGATCTAATAATCAAATATTACTAATTTTATGTTCTTCATATTCTGCAAAATTGTACATTTTTACAATTGTTATTTCCCACCTAATTTTCTAATGTAATATAGGTCTAATTAATTTTTTTAAAAGGCCAGAATATGAGCTATAAAATACTTTTCTGAGTCTAAATCAAACACTCTTTCACACTGACCTAATCAATTTCTTTATTAGAAACTAAAATTTGAACATTATATTTTAACTAATTATATAAAAAGATACATTTTGCATTTTTAAACATCTTTATTGGAGTATAATTGCTTTACAATGGTGTGTTAGTTTCTGCTTTATAACAAAGTGAATCAGTTACACACATACACATGATCCCATATCTCTTCCCTCTTGCATCTCCCTCCCTCCCACTCTCCCTATCCCACCCTTGTAGGTGGTCACAAAGCACCAAGCTGATCTCCCTTTGCTATGCAGCTGCTTCCCACTAGCTATCTATTTTACGTTTGGTAGTGCATATATGTCTATGCCACTCTCTCACTTTGTCACAACTTACCTTTCCCCCTCCCCATATCCTCAAGTCCATTCTCTAGTAAGTCTGTGTCTTTATTCCCGTCTTGCCCCTAGGTTCTTCATGACCTCCATAGAGGCTGTATCAATTTACATTCCCACCAACAGTACAAGAAGGATCCCTTTTCTCCACACCCTCTCCAGCATTTATTGTTTGCAGATTTTCTGATGCTGGCCATTCTGACTGGTGTGAGATGATATCTCATTGTAGTTTTGATTTGCATTTCTCTAATGATTAGTAATGTTGAGAATTCTTTCATGTGTCTGTTGGCAATCTGTATATCTTCTTTGGAGAAATGTCTATTTAGGTCTTCTGCCCATTTTTGGATTGGGTTTTTTGTTTTTTTGTTATTGAGTAGCATGAGCTGCTTGTAAATTTTGGAGATTAATCCTTTGTCAGTTGCTTAATTTACAAATATTTTCTCCCATTCTGAGGGTAGCCTTTTGACCTTATTTATGGTTTCCTTTGCTGTGCAAAAGTTTTTAAGTTTCATTAGGTCCCATTTGTTTATTTTTGTTTTTATTTCCATTTCTGTAGGAGGTGGGTCCAAAAGGATCTTGCTGTGATTTTTGTCATAGAGTGTTCTGCCTATGCTTTCCTCTAAGAGTTTGATAGTGTCTGGCCTTACATTTAGGTCTTTAATCCATTTTGAGTTTATGTTTGTGTATGGTATTAGGAAGTGTTCTAATTTCATACTTTTACATGTACCTGTCCAGTTTCCCCAGCACCATTTATTGAAGAGGCTGTCTTTTCTCCACTGTTTATTCTTGCCTCCTTTATCAAAGATAAGGTGACCATATGTGCATGGGTTTATCTCTGGGCTTTCTATCCTGTTCCATTGATCTATATTTCTGTTTTTGTGCCACTACCATACTGTCTTGATTACTGTAGCTTTGTAGTATAGTCTGAAGTCAAGGAGCCTGATTCCTCCAGCTCCATTTTTCGTTCTCAAGATTACTTTGGCTATTCAGGGTCTTTTGTGTTTCCATACAAATTGTGAAATTTTTTGTTCTAGTTCTCTGAAAAATACCACTGGTAGTTTGATAGGGATTGCATTGAATCTGTAGATTGCTTTGAGTAGTAGAGTCATTTTCACAATGTTGATTCTTCCAATCCAAGAACATGGTATATCTCTCCATCTATTTGTATCATCTTTAATTTCTTTCATCAATGTCTTATAATTTTCTGCATACAGGTCTTTCATCTCCTTAGGTAGTTTTATTCCTAGATATTTTATTCTTTTTGTTGCAATGGTAGATGGGAGTGTTTTCTTAATTTCACTTTTTGATTTTTCATCATTAATGTATAGGAATGCCAGAGATTTCTGTTCTTTAATTTTGTATCCTGCTACTTTACCAAATTCATTGATTAGCTATAATAGTTTTCTGGTAGCATCTTTACGATTCCCTATGTGTAGTATTATGTCATCTGCAAAAAGTGACAGCTTTACATCTTCTTTTCCAACTTGGATTCCTTTTATTTCTTTTTCTTCTCTGATTGCTGTGGCTAAAACTTCCAAAACTAAGTTGAATAAGAGTGGTGAGAGTGGGCAACATTGTCTTGTTCCTTATCTTAGTGGAAATGGTTTCAGATTTTCACCATTTAGCATGATGTCGGCTGTGGGTTTGTCATATATGGCCTTTATTATGTTGAAGAAAGTTCCCTCTATGACTGCTTTCTGCAGGGTTTTTATCATAAATGGGTATTGAATTTTGTCAAAAGCTTTCTCGGCATTGTTTGAGATGATCATATGGTTTTCCTTCTTTAATTTGTTAATATGGTGTATCACATTGATTGATTTGCATATATTGAAGAATCCTTGCATTCCTGGAATAAACCCCACTTGATCCTGGTGTATGATCCTTTTAATGTGCTGTTGGATTCTTTTCATTAGTATTTTGTTGAGGATTTTTGCATCTATGTTTTACCAGTGATATTGGCCTGTAGTTTTCTTTGTGACATCTTTGTCTGGTTTTGCTATCAGGGTGATGGTATCCTCATAGAATGATTTTGGGAGTGTTCTGCCCTCTGATATATTTTGGAAGAGTTTGAGAAGGATAGGTGTTAGCTCTTCTCTAAATGTTTGATAGAAATTGCCTGTGAAGCCATCTGGTCCTGGGCTTTTGTTTGTTGGAAGATTTTTAATCACAGTTTCAATTTCAGTGCTTGTGATTGTTTTGTTCATGTTTTCTACTTCTTCCTGGTTCAGTCTCGGCGGGTCATGCATTTCTAAGAATTTGTCCATTTCTTCCAGGTTGTCCATTTTATTGGTATAGAGTTGTTTGTAGTAATCTCTGATGATCCTTTGTACTTCTGCAGTGTCAGTTGTTACTTCTCCTTTTTCATTTCTAATTCTATTGATTTGAGTGTTCTCCCTATTTTTCTTGATGAGTCTGGCTAATGGTTTATCAATTTTGTTTATCTTCTCAAAGAACCTGCTTTTAGTTTTATTGATCTTTGTTATTGTTTTCTTCATTTCTTTTTTATTTATTTCTGATCTGATCTTTATGATTTCTTTCCTTCTGCTAACTTTGGGTTTTTTTTGGTTCTTCTTTCTCTAATTGCTTTAGGTGCAAGTTTAGGTTGTTTATTTGAGATGTTACCTGTTTCTTAAGGTAGGGTTTTATTGCTTTAAACTTCCCTCTTAGAACCACTTTTGCTGCATCCCATAAGTTTTGGGTCGTCGTGTCTCCACTGTCATTTGTTTCTAGGTATTTTTTTGATTTCCTCTTTGATTTCTTCAGTGATCACTTGGTTATTAAGTAGTGTATTGTTTAGCCTTCATGTGTTTGTATTTTTTAGAAAGGGAATAGTAACCAGATTATCTTTAAAAAGGACTCAAAAGAGTAAGGATGTTTTATTGTGTCTTCAGCCATGTCCATTAGGACAGCCCTGCTCAGCAGATGGAGTCACCTCTGGTCCTAAGTGATAATTATTGCCATGATCCAACTATTATTTTTGTGCTTTTCATGAGGATTTTTCTGCTGGGAGTATCTGTCCTGAGAAAGAGAAATGAATGTTATACTTTCCTTGAGAGTTACACTTCTCTTTATATATCAAAGATTTGTCATGTTACATTTCTCTTTATACATTAGTGATTTGTCATTTCACATTCCTCTTTATACATTAATGGTTTGTCATTTTGTCAGTAGGTTAGTCTCTTGTGAATTTGGCTAATGTGAGCCATTTCCACTAAGGTCACACTCCTTCAAGCACATGCAAATAGTACAAACAGATCGTGGAATTTATAACCACATCTGAGTTTGCACCCTGAGGCCCTGTCTGGACAGGGAGCCAGGCCCTTCATATGACAGGTGTCATCTCTCCCTCACTGATCTGTATCTTTAACATTAGGCAGCCTGGCTTATCATTTACTTGTTAATATTTTCTCTACTTTTAGCACAGTAAAAAGAATTGAGAAGCTTACTATCTCTGCTCTCACTAAAATATAAATTTCATTAGAAGAATAAGTATTGGACTTGGCAAACATATGCTTTTTTTTCAGAGTACTAAGTCACACTGTAGGAGAGATTTATGGTATTTTTGTGTCCTGAACAACTACCTGCACTTCTAAATGTTCCTAACATTTCAAGAAAGTAAATTTAGCATCAAGAACACTAGTTGCCTACTTCCAAAATTTCAACCTTGCTAGGAATTTTTATTAAAATTAATATTTGAAATACTAAAAGTGATGTTATGATTTCCTTCAGTGCTACACTTAAATAAACCATAATTTTAACATTTAATGATTCAGAACTAGAAAACAAGCCATAAAATAAGATAAATAAAAACCAGTACACATTATGAGATGGGAATTTTTCACAGCAAAATTCATCATGGAGCTGTTATGTAAAAAACATAATTATGTGACTACTGTTTCCATCTCTCTTTCAGTTGAGTTTTTTAAAGAGGAGTTGAAATAAAAACTTAAGTGTCTCTGACCTAAAACTGCAACCAAATCCTAAATTCAGCTTTTTCTAAATTAAAATACAAGCCATCATTTGAAAGACTTTTGAGAGAGCCAACTGAACAAGTGGCATTTGAAGTGCATAAAAAAAAGATAAAAATATAAATATCTTATTTTTTTTGGCAATAAACCATTATTATCATTCATTTAAACTGAATTTGAGACTAAGGAATTTTTCACAGCAATGTCTAGGAAGGAAAAACACCCTTAGGTAAATTTGTATTCAAATAGATATGGGTTTTTTTGTTTGTTTGTTTGTATCTTTATTGGCCAATTAGATTTCTCTTTTTCTCAAAAACCCCAAAGTTGGAAGGACCTTCAAAATGATACTGTTTTAACTATTTCTCCAACAGAGCATGTTTTGTTACTGTTACTCCTACCCTTAACTGATAGATAACTAGCATTGGATTATATCTGAAAAATCAAGACAACAAACAATAATGAAATCACTTGTCCAGTCTTTTCCTCAACTTCTGACTTTTTAATACTTTATCTCCTATTTTTCCCATTCTCTGTTACATGATGAAAAGGGTTTTAATTGGCCCAGATAGTCAGTTGAGATGCTTTGGTCAAATTTTCCAAATTTATTTCTCTTCTTTAATGTTGGTTGTTACCTATAAATTCACTGTAACCTTTTATCACTAAATCTATTTCATTTTTAAGACCTGTCATAATCAAACGAGTTGAAATATATGCCACAAAATTAGAAAACACACACACACACACACACACACACACAAGTACATATACATTCACAGCTCTGACATATCCTGCCTATGAGGTAGTACTTGAAGGAATATAGAAAACAGCAATACATTTAAATCTTTCTTCAAAACCTGAAAATAATTCCATTTTCTCCATTGTTAGGAATTCACACATATCTCTATTTTAAGTCATTTGACTTTTTGTATTTGACTCTTGAACCCAGATTTTCTCCTTTTTCTGATATGGATTTTTCCATTGACTTTACTTATATTACTTATGCCTTAGTGAGAAAGGTAGATTCTTCTCTTTTGATTGAAGGCTAGAATAAACTTTATATACAAAATATGGCATTTTTCAATAGTCCTCTTCCAGATATGAATTAGAAATGGAACTAGCTCTTCGCACAACTGATGAAAATTACAGGCTGTAAGGCAATGCACTATATTCCTCTGTGCTCAAAAGAGAACAAGAATGATTGCATTTGCAAGTCAATGAAGAGAATGACATAGGAAAGTCTTTGTTATTAATGTTCTGCTAGATAGCCATTTACCTTAAAGGAGAAAATTTTTTAGGAAAATTGAAACAGTAAAAATGCTATGCTGAAGTATGACTATTTCATCCAAAAGTGGCTCAGGAATGTATTTATTAGTAGAGTCCAGGGATACATTTAAAAATGTACACTCCTTTTAATACAGAAAAAAATCAAATACTCTAAACCGTGTGCAAAAATGTATTTCCCTCTCTATATAATAACCTTTTGGTTTCACCAGGCTGTCTTTGATAGTTTTAATGTTTAGACTTAGTTACCCACATTTCATTAGTATAAGTAAATATGTACTGGCCACAGAAGTCCCCCTAGTTCTTTTATAAGTATCGGTGCAACAACTGGTTCCAGAATTTCTAGTTCAGAAGAATTACAGGCTTGGAGAACACCATGCACTTGGGTGGCAGGCAGAGGGAGAAGATAGATGCTTCCACTTCACACATTTCAAAAGCTTTATATAAGATGTCTACAAAATTTTATATTTGTAGTCTTAGACATTGGGTCACCATATAAATTTTAGCAGATTAAAATTCTGAAAGATTTTATAATATTTCAAGTTTGGAGCATTTAAGTTTCTCAGTGAAGCTTCTTGGAGCCTTGGGAAAAGACTCACATTTAATGTAAATACATTTGGTATATTTCAACAGAAAATATAAACAATTCCTTTTAAAAGATTCATTTTTTTTACTTTTTACACACAGCCGATATTCCTAAAATTTTTATTCTTGCAAGCACAAAATGGTTAAAAAGGTGTTTTGAACAGCTGTCATTTCCACATTGTTAAAATGTGTATTGAGCCCTTCCTACTTGCAAGGCTGTTTAGTTGGACAGACCTTTGGCTTAGGGCAATCTGTGCATGCATACAAATATAGAATATATAGGTGACCTAGGATGGGGAAGGATTTCTTAAGTAAAAATTCAGTGAAATAAGTCACTTACAGAAAGATAAATAATGCATGATTCCACTTATATGAGGTAGCTAACATAGTCAAATTCATAGAATCAAAGTGTGGAATGGTGGTTCCAGGAGCTAAGGGAAGGGGGTGGTGGTGGAAAGAAGAGTTACTAGTCAAATGTTACAAAGTTTCAGTTAAGCAATATGGATATGTTTACAGATCTGCTCTAACAATATTGTAGCTTACACTTAATAGTAATTTGTTAAAATAGCACTGTGTAATGTTAAGTGTTTTAACCACAGTAGAATGAAATAAAATAAAATAAAGTTAAAAAACCCAAAATTTCAACAGCAAAACATAATACAAAATATTAATGAGTGAGATTATAATAAAATTAAAGATTTCTATTTAATAAAGCATATCACAAAGTTAATAGAAAGATAACATTTTAGAAGATATTCACAATGTTTAAAACTGAAACATGGTTAATATCTATAATATACAAAGACTTTTGCAAATCAATTAAAAGAGGACAATTCAAGAGAAAAACAGGTAAATAATATAAATAGGCAATTTATAAAAGGAAACTCTTACATGATAACAGTATTTGAATTAGGATTCAGGCATGCAAATTAAAATAAAAAGATAAAACAATATTCTACTAAACTGGCAAAAATAAGGAAGTAAACCAGTTAATTGTTAGTGAATAATGGGAATAAGGGACCTTAATGTGTTGGTGGCTGGAAGGAGAGTAGAGAACAGCTGTTCTGGAGATAAATCTAGCAACACTTAGGCAAATTAAGCACAAGCATATTTATTCTATAGCAATACTGTGACTGGGTAAGTATCACTTACTTAAAATAAAGCCCTACAGTGTTCCAAAGGAGATATGTACAAGTATGCTCAATGAACATTATTTGTGATGTAGAGATTTGGAAGTGATGTGGTTTTCCATCATTGTAGGGTGGATGGATAAAATATGGTGGGTGTATACTGTGAACTACTGTCCAGCAATTAGAAGCAAAGTACAGGTTGTAAATACAGCAATAGAGTTGTGTTTTAAAACCAGATTTCTCTGTAAAAATGTTGGGTGAAATATAAAAACAAACATGGAATTAAATACATGTCCATAAAATAGAAATACACAGTTTGTAGGAACATACCTAAATAAAATGTATACATAATTAACACAAAATAAATGTGGCTTATTATAATAGGAGGAGAACTGATTGTAACAGATGGAAATAAAATGTAATAGATGAGATTAAATAATAGAGGAACCCTACAAATTCCAACAATGATAAATTGACATAGCTGAAGTAAAAAATAAAATAAATCATTGAACATGTATCAAAATCTTTAACAGAGAAATTTAGAAATATATGTTCATTCCCATGCTTGCCCTCTTTTAATCTGCATAATGGTATAACGTTATACTTATAATCCTGCTGTTAAGTTTTTTTCTATGTACTTTATATTTCAATTGCTATTATGAATAGGATTTAATGTCCATAATGCTTTCTAACTTGTCAAGTGCACCATATGTAGAAAACAATTTATTCTATCTTTAAGGATTTTTTAAAATCAAAATGTATAATGAATCCCTTTATTAATCCTAAGAACTTTCATGTAATTTTCCTGGATTTTGTAGGCAAAGAAGCATTTCTTTTGTAGGAAACAATAATTTGTGTTCTTATTTTGTAACTCAATTGTTTTGAAATGTCAGATCTATATTGAACAAGCCATCACCGTCTTGTTACTTGTTCTCATTTTCAATATTTATACAGTTATTTGTTTCTCTTTACAGCTGAATTGTTGGGACATAAAAGCTATTTTAAACAAAAGTTGTGATTTCTGCCATCAGTGTCTTGTTATTCTATTGTAAGTTTTATGTATGATTTTGGCTTTAGATGTGGGACAGATATTTTTTGTCATATGATGAAAGTTTCCTTTTGTTCATAGTTTGTTCATAGATTTTTCTTCTGTTTGTATAATTTTTTAAATAGTAATCTGATTTGATAAACAAAAATATCCTTAAAAAACATAAGAACTACACATTTTTAATAAAAAAGGCTCCCCAAATTATGGAGCTGTTACATAAAGTGGACTATTATACAGAAGTTCCCAATCACGTATGAGATTCATGGGTTCCCCTAACTTGACTAAGGAGATACATAGTATATTTGTTTTCTATTACTGGGTCATAAATTACTAAAAAATATGTTCAAACAGCACACACTTGTTATCTCACATTTTCTGGGGGTCAAATGTCCAAAGATGCAATGGCAGATCTGGATCTGCTCAGGGTCTCCTGATGGGGCTGAAATCAAGATGTTGGTCAGGGATGCAGTTCTTAGCTGGCATTCAGGGTCTTCTAAGCTCACTGGTCATTGGCAGAATTCATTTGCATCCTGTTGCAGAACTAAGATTCTCATTTTCCTGTTAGCTGTTGTTCAGTGACCATCTCAGCAACTGGAGACTGTCTGCAGTTTCTTGGCCTGTGGCCCCAAAAGGCAGTTCAAAACATGAATGTTTGCTCTCTTCCAGACCAGCTAGTGCATGTTTCTCTGATTTCCTCTTCTGTGACCAGTTAAAGAAAACTTTCTGCTTTTAAAGGATTCACATGATTAGGTCTGGCCCATTGGGACAATCTCTCTATTTTATTTTATTTATTTGTTTGTTTGTTTGTTTATTACCACACTGCATGCCTTGAGGGATCTTAGCTCTCCAACCAAGGATTGAACCTGTGTACTCTTGGCAGTGCGAGCATGGAGACATAACAAACTGACCTCCAGGGAATTCCTATGATCTCCCTATTTTAATGTCAACTAACTGTGGGCCTTAATTACATCTACAAAATCCCTTTACAGCAGTATGTAGCTAAAATGTTAACTGAATATCCAGCATAAGGAGTGTGAACACAAAGGGCTGGGGATTTGGAGGGGGGCTCCTTAGACTTCTATCACAAAAACCATGTTAGGGTCCCATATCCATTGAGTGAGGATCCTGTCATGGATGAGATGCTTCCTTTGTAATTCTTGTAGAGAATTTTATATATTCATTGTCTTTGCAAGAAATCGCTTGACTGGGTACTTTTCAAGATGGTCATGACTAGCTCTTTCTTATATTTGTTTTGTAAATTATACTCACCTGTTCTTTCCCTTACTTATTGTTAGTGATATTAATATTTGGCACTTGTTTAGGGTGGCTTTTGCCAGATTTCTTCTCTTTAAATTTTTCCTTACCATACTCCTTTTTTTTTTTTTTTTTTATCACTACATCCAGCCCATGATGAAGGGGAAGTGAATTAAACTCTACCTGGGGACGAATTGGGAAGGAGGGCATGTATCTATATGTATTATTTATAATTCTTCTTTAAAGAAGATCTGCCCTTTGTTTCTATTTACTTATTTATATTAAAATGTACTCGTGAATATTTATTTTATACTTTGGGTTCTAATCCAATATTTTTATATTTATTTTGTTGCTCAAATTTTTCCAGCTTTGGCCATTGGGAGTTCTTTCAGACTGGCTTCTGGGCAGAACTGGACTCAGGGGCTTGAGATCTCTGTAGTCTCCCCTGAGTCCATGTTCAGGAGACCTCTATGCTTGGTTTAATGCTCTGCTGTCACCATCTTAATAATTTTATCTTTAAATTTGGGTTTTCTACTTGAAATCTGATGGGACAATGAGTCATGTGCTAGGGACTAGGAGACTTCACTCACACAGGGTCCCTCTCCCTGACTCCTCTTTCTTGGGACATATTGTCCATGTCTTATTCCCACATCCTTTGGATCCATGGGTGTGATGTGGCTTCCTCCTTCCCCTGAGGGCCCAGAGATAACTGATGCCCTGCTCACAGATGACCTAGGTCCCTTTGGCATGAGAAAGACTGCATTCTGCTATCACTCTCTGCCTGGAACTAAGAATGGGAGAGTCCAAGTTGTGCACACGTACTCTGGAGTGTCTCAGTGGGGCCCAGCCATGGCCATTCGCATCTGAGCTGTAGCACCTGCCTGTCTGGTTGGCAGCCAGCCTGAGACTGTGTCGCGGGAGAGCTGAGTCTCTAGTTTCCAGCCCAACCCCCCAATCCAGGAAACTAGCCTGTACTAGAGCAGAGGTGAAGATCCTTGGGTGCTGTCTCTGCTGTAGGTCAGTACAATGGGACACAGAAAAGGAAAATGACCAGCTCAACATTCCCAGTGTCCACCCCCAGCTGGGCAGCAGCACATCCATCCAGAGGTCAGAGGCTGGAAGGAGGTGGAATATTTCAGCTCTCAGGCCTCATATGCCCTTAGTCAAGGGGGGCAAGGGGATTTCAGAAGCCTGTGAGAGTCTTACTTGGCCCAGGAATAAGTGCTTCCCTAGGGTGCACTCCCCTAGGCAAGTTCCATGCCTGGAAGTTTCTTTTCTTCCTTGTCCAACTTTCCTGATTCTGGCTTCCCTTTGTCTTTTCAGGCCTGCTGGAGTCACCTTTGGGAATAAGCTGCAAAATGTAAATTGTGCAATTTTTGTAACTCTGCATATAGGTTAGATGTCATTACATGATATAAAGATGAACAGTAAGATGCATACAAATGTTTAAAATTTAAAATTTTATTTTCTTAGGACAATATTAAGTAATGTCTTATTCCATCCGGGCTGCTCTAACAAAATACCACAGACTGAATGACGTATAAACAACAGTAATGTATCTCAGAGTTCTGGGAGCTGGGGAGTCCAAGATCAAGGCATTGGCGGATTTGGTGTCTGGTGAGAACCCCTTCCTGGCTCAGAGATAGTGGACTTTTCACTGTGTCCTCATACTGCCGAAGGATAGTGAGCTTTCTGCTGCTTTTATAAGGACACTAATCCCAATCATGAGCTGTCCATGCTCATGAACTAATCGCCTTCCAAAGGACCCACCTCCAAATACTATCACGTTGGGGGTTAGGTTTCAACATATGAATTTGGCAGGAACACAAATATTCAGTCTATAGCACATTGTTAATAAAAAGCATCATGCCAATTTGAGAGAGAAACTTCAGGGGAAAGGAAAAATATATAATTTTAGTAATTTTAACAAATTTTGTTTTCTTTTTTTTGAACAAGATGTCCCCACGTTGAACATGGACACCCACAAATTATGAGGATCCACAAATCATGCAGTAGGCTCTGTATCATTTAAAATGTCCCCATTCCTCTACCTTTATTTTTTCCCCCCTTTGGGTACTTCTTTACATTCTGGCGCTGCTATAGGCTCTTAACTTTTCTTGTTCACCCCCAGCTACCTGGTAATATCTTTTTTCCTTCCATGATTTTTGGAGTTATATTCTGTATATTATATTCTATATATTCTGTAAGGATTCTAGTTTTTCATCTAAAACTAATGAAGAGGCATATCATTTGGCAGTCAATTAGCTGTATGTAATAGGATATGTATTTAGAAATTCTTAAATAACGGAGGTTTAATTTTCTTAAACTGAACATAATTTTCAGATTAGTGAGTCTGGGAGACATTCAAGAGTTCCATAGTCTCAAGGCTTGAAGTCAGCTTTTCTATGATTCTTTTTAAGTCTTCATCACTGTCTCCAGCACCCAATCACTCTTTTTTGTTTATTTGTTTTTTAATTAATTTTTATTGGAGTATAGTTGATTTACAATGTTGTGTTAGTTTCTTCTGTACAGCAAGTAAATCAGTTATACCTATACCTATGTCCACTCTTTTTTAGATTCTTTTCCCATATAGGTCATTACAGAGTATTGAGTAGGGTTCCCTTATTAGCAGTAGGTTCTTATTAGCACCCAATTATTCTTAAACAACATGCAAACTTTAAGAAACGGGAGAACTTTCTTTTGACATTTCCCTCATTTTATCAGGAGGAGTCATAAGCTAGAGTTCTGCCTACAGTCGAGCTGAATTGAGGCTGCAGAAACGCTTCCCATTTTCAGCCTGCATTGTGAGAGGTGAGCTCTGACATCTAGAAGAAATGCTGGAGAGACACAGCGAAGAGGTGGAGGGCAGGGAGCGGACAGCACACATTGGAATATGTAACAGACTCACTGGAAGCTCAGAGCATCTGAGGATCCAGGGGCTTGGGAGCTGGAACCAAGACCCACCATGTGAGGTGCATTTTGCTTCCTCTCACTTTCCATCCATTTTTCATCTCTGATCATGCATTCTTGATTTTTATTCTCAGAGCACAGAAACCTTTGTGTGACAATTAATAGAGCCAGAAGCAACTTTCTTTGCTTTAAAATGCAGTTGCATTTTTTCTCCTCTAAACTTCTGAATAAGAATTCCATAGAAGACCTTTCATTGATGGGATGGTATTTGGAGGACTTGTAGCAGTCTTATTGCCAGATCGTGCTATTATGATTGGCTAGGCCTGAGTTACTTGCTTATCACTGTGGGAGAGGGTGGTGAGGTGTGGCAGAGAGAGAGGAGAATGAAATCCACAACTTTATCAGAGGGATTGACAAGGGCGAGAGTGGTTTTTCAAAAAGAATTTCTTCTAATACACTATTGATTCAACTTTGTGAGTTTCAGCTGTTAATTAGATTTTTTTAACATTAGATTTTTAGATTCATTACATCCTCTTTATCTCAATCAGCCTACTCTTTTAACTGTTTTATTTCTCTTCTCTTTCATTTCCTCTGTCACAGTTGTTTTACACATCAGCCTATTTCACAGAGCATTGAAAACAAACAGATTTTGAGGGGAAAACAGTGCAGGTGTATAATAAAATTGTACACAGCTATCTCTTGAAACTGCAATCTGTATCCTTCTCATCACAACTTGAGCAAAAACTTCTCTATTACTTCGTGTTTCAAACTGGTTTCACCTGTCCTTTCATGTGTTTTCAATTTTGTGTCTCCTCTTTTAAGTAAGGAGAGTTCTGACCCTAAGAGATTTGGTGTATTATCCTCATCTCTGCATGACAGCGTTTAAAATCTACTTCAGGTTAAAGCCATTATGAGAAGGCAAGCAAAATAGCGCACACGTGGGGAGAGTGAGCGGGGAGCCGTGGCGGGCAGCCCAGAGCAGGTGTTGGGGGTGGAGCAATGCGGAGCGCATCTTCATAGGAGGGATGCTGGGTGCAGCACAGGGAGAGCGAGACCACGGACGGAGGCAGCGCGGCAGGGGTGGCAGAAGCCGAGCAGGTAAGCAAGGGGCAGCGGTGGGGGCGGGAGTTTGAACTGAGTGTGGTGGAAAAGGCGACCGTGGACATAGGAGGTTGGCTGCCTAGAGTAGGAGTGATTGATTTTTTTTTAAAGTATATTAAAAAACTTGGGAGTCAGGTTTCTCACTTTCAGAAAAGGGAGTTTAAAATACGGAAATGGGGCTTCCCTGGTGGCGCAGTGGTTGAGAATCCGCCTGCCGATGCCGGAGACGCGGGTTCGTGCCCCGGTCCGGAAATATCCCACATGCCGCGGAGCGGCTGAGCCCGTGAGCCATGGCCGCTGAGCCTGCGTGTCCGGAGCCTGTGCTCCGCAGCGGGAGAGGCCGCAACAGTGAGAGACCCGCGAACCGCCAAAAAAAAAAAAAAAAAAAAAAAAAAAATTACGGAAATGGAGCCAGCTAGTAGGCACACCGTAATGATGCTGTCAATGTAAATATGTATATATTTATACAGAAAATGTGATCACTTAAATCTCTCTCTTAAATGCCAACTAACCAGTTAATCTTTTCCTAACCACTTTGTTTAAAATAACAGTACCTTCCTTTCGTATTTCTTACACAATTTCACTTTTCTTTATGACATCACTGGAGGAAGAGGTTTCAAGAAGGAGAACATCAGTTGCAGAAATCTTGAGTAGGAAGCACACTTGCCTTGTTTGGGTAAAGTCAAGAAGCCAAAGTTCCAGAACAAACTGAGAGGGGGAGGGAGGAGAGAAAATGAGCTCAGGAATCTGGTTAGAGGATCCACATGGAGAGCCTCACAGACCACAGGCAAGACATCTGACTTTTATTCTATGTGAAATAAACTAGGGAAGGGCTTTCACCAGAACTGTGATGCACCTAACATATTTTAAAGTATCACTCCTGTTACTATTTAGACAGTAACTTATCTACGGCAGGGGGAGGAAACAAGGAATCGAATTCAAGGGTGGGAGAGAATAGTAGCTTGACCTGGGCTTGTAGTGGAGAAGTTGCTGAGGTTAGGCAGCATTTCTTGGCTGACGTGTTGTGGAGCCTGTAAGAAAGAAACCAGTGAGGGATAATACCAAGTTTTGGACTTAGGCTATTGGGAGAATTGTACCACTCACAGAGTTGGGGACATTTGATAGAAGAGCAGATTTGGAGGCAGATATTTAAGGTTTTTTTTTTTTTTTTTAGTATACTTGTTTTTAGATGACTATTGGAAATCCAAGTAAAGATGACAAGTAGGGATTCCAGAATTTATGGGAAGGGTAGAGGTATAAAAGTGGGAGGGCCTTGCTTAAAGAAAGTATTTAAAGCTTATGTCAAACACCTGTGAAGTAATAATAGCTGTGGAAAAGAAGTCATTCTCAGGCTGAGTCCTCAATTACCCCTACAGTTAGAGGTCTAGAAGATGGAAAGGAACAAGCAAGGCATTTGCAAAGGAGTGGACATGAGGAAGCAGCAAAAAAAAAAAAAATGGGGAGAATAATGTTTTGCCAAGTGGGAAAAAAAGTCTTTAAAGAAAGAAGCAGTGTTGAATTAAGTAGTGCTGAGAATTCCAGTAAAATGGAGACTCAGGATGGATCATTTTGGGAGAAAATCTGGATATCACTTAGGACATTTACCCAAATAATTTTAGAGAAAGGTCTAGTTGGAAGAGATTCAAGAGAGAACAAAAGGGAAGAAAATGGAACAGTAGTATAGATACCTATTCTAAAAATTGTTTTAAGGTACAGAGATAGGGAGCTATAACTTGTGGAGCAAGATTTAAGAGAGATTTCAATGTGCAGAAAAGTAGGAGATGATCTTAGAGTAGAGCATAGCTAGGTTTTCATAGTAACAGGAAGAATATCAGGGATAAAGCACAAACAATGGCCCATGGCTAAAATTCAGTGAATGAGAGAATGTGGAAGATTTTTACGGATTGCTTTTCTTCCTCAGAAAAATAGGAAGCAATTTCATCAGGTGAGATCAAGGAGGGCTGGAGAATTTGAGATTTGAAGAGAGAGTAGGAAGTGTGAAGGATTTATCTTGAAGAGTAGAATCATTTAGTAGTAAAATATAATAGGATTGTCAGGAAGTTAGACTTACAAATGTGGTTATAAAAGTACGGTGAGACCATTTGCCTGAGTTCAAGTACATATGTGGAGAGTTTTGAAAATTTGGGCGTTTTTTTGGTTTGTTTTTTGCTGCTTTCCCAGGTGTATTAGTTTTCTAAAATTGCCATAGCAAATTACCACAAACTGGGTGGCTTAAAAAAACAGAAATAGATTCTCTCACAGTTTTGGAGGCTTGAAGTCTGAAGTCAAGGTGTCACCAAAGCCACATGTTCTGAGAAGTCTCTACAGGAGGATCCTTTCCTTGACTCTTCCTAGCTTCTGGTGGTTTCTGGCAATTCTTGGTGTTCCTGGGCTTGTAGATACATCATTTCAATCTCTGCTTTCCCTGTCACATGGCATTTTACCTGTATATTTGAGTCTTTACATGAGCTTCTCATAAGGACACAGGTCACTGGATTAGGGTCCATCCTAATCCAGTATGACCTAATGTTAATTATATTTTCAAATATCTATTTCCAAATGAGGTCACATTCTTAAATTCTAGATGGCCATGAATTTTTGAAGGACACCATTCAACTAAGTACAGGAGTGAGAATGAAAATGGAAGAAAACAGCAAGGGAGTTGTGAAGAAAATGCAAGGGAGCGGTTAAAAAGAAATAATGGCACCTGAGTGTTATCAAACAAAGTGAAGATAGGCAAGTGGGGGTAGAGAGTGAAAAGTTAGTAGGATGGTTCGACTGAAGATTCCCATGAATCAAATAATTGTTACAGTAAAACGAATGATTGGGATTATGATGCTGGAAAGTGAATGCAATGACTGGGCAAATGATGAGTGAGAAATTTGAAGTTGATATGTTGGGGGTGCAGATATTGGTAATGCAAAAGCCTAGAATGTGGAACGGAGGATACAAGCATGGAAGGAAAGAGGAAATAATTAGTAGAAGTGAGGTTATCGTATGACTACCTATGTTTATACTGAAATCTCCAAGAATTATGCCAGGCAACATGGAAAGACATTGAACCCATTGCTAAAATCTTAGAACAACAACAAAAATTACCCAGAGATTTTTATATGTCTGCATCCAAGTGGGTTTGGATTGGCTTCCTATAGGCTGAGCCTGAAAAGGAGATTTTTAGGAAAGTCATTTATTGAAGGATTGGTCTCAGCACAAGGGAGTTGGGGGGGGGGAGTAGTTTAGGGTAGGTGACGAAAGCTAAACAAGGATGTGGTCTAGGATGCTCACTACCTTTAGCCTAGTCCTGTGAGGAGTTCTGCAGGTCACAGGGCTGATCTGACATTGAGATGAGGGGTCACAATTTATGGCTTCTTGTCAATCATTCACAGGTGCACCTGTGGAGTGAACTTGTGGGCTGTTTTGAGGACAGATGTTAAACAATCTGCAAGGGAAATGAAGAGCAGGAACGTTTCCTAACAGCCTGTAGATCATATAATACCTGGAAAATAAGGAATGAACAGCCACAGTTTGATAGAGCTGCCAAGGAGAGTATTATTAAGGAAGTGCCAGGTTCTGTGGAATCAAGGTGAAAGTATGAGCAGAAGATTAGAAAAGAAGAGATTCTGCTGATGACAGATCAATGATGTGTCCAATGTGTCCCAGGAAGCACAGTAGGAGAATTTGTGGTGAAGAGGAAGGCAGAGGATAGCTTAGAAAGCTGTGATGGATTGCATCACATTAGGAAATCTTTGGGGATGAGAGTCCAGGTGAAAAGACCTGACCAGGCTTTCTGGTGATAACTGAAATAAAAAGGCTGTAAAGTACAATACAATGGAATTAAACTTGATTCTCTCTTTGGGGAAGAAAGACAATAAATAAGTTAGTAAGTTCTAGTTAATTATAACATTTCAAAGGACTAGGCATTTAGGTCATTTGGAGGTGTAAGGCAGGAAGTCATTGTGGAGTGTGTGTGTGTGTGTGTGTGTGTGTGTGTGTGTGCATATGCGTGCATGTATCTGGGGACTCTGTTTTCACTGTTCTTAGAACTGCAAGGTCTGGAGAGAGAAAGTCTTACCAGGGGCAACAGAAACACTCTGGACCTCTCACAAGGTTGTCAAGATTTCATTGTTCTTGGTCTGATGCTCTGTTGTGTTGGAATTCAGTCGGTTCCAGGTGAAGCAGGTATTTAGTACCTGGCCTTGGAAGTTATATGCTGAGGTTCCAATAACTTAGATCAACACTTTGAGATAGGAGTAGCAGGTGTGAGGGCACAGAAAAAATCAATATTTATGTGATTTCTCAAGATTATACAGCATCTTGTGGATATCAGATAATGATCTTCTGCTTCCAGTTCTAACTATATTTCTTTTATGTCTTGCTAATTTTTAAAGGCAGGGCAGAATTTCACTACCCAGATTTAACCAAACTCATGGTCAAGGACTCAGTCCTTTGCAAAAATGCACTCACTTAAGACACCAACTTCAAATTTCGGGTTTCCCAGAGCCGCCTTTAGTTCAGACCAGCATGCCACAAATGTGGCACTCCCATGAACTTTCTCAGGTTTGATATTTGCCAGAATGACTTACAGAGCTCAGAAAAGCACTATATTTAATGATTACCATTTTATAATAGCAAAAGGATGCAAGTCAGAGCCCATCAAGGAAGAGAGGCACAGAGTAAGGTGTGAGAGGCTTCAAACCAGAAGCTTCTGTTCTCCTCAGGGGTGCATTAACCTCCTGGCATAGAAGTGGGTCAATCCTCAGAGTATTGCCAATAGGGACACTCATTACATAGTGATTTAATTAATTATGTGCATGTCGTTGAACTAAATCTGCCGCCTCCCTCTCATCCCTGGAGGTAGGGTTGATATCTTACGACTTAAAACATCAACCCTCTAATCACGTTTGGTCTTGTGGTTTGGCCAGCTTCCAACCTGAGTTATCCTATTAGCATATGCTGTCTAGGGGCCCACCATGAGTCACCTCTTTAGCATAAGCTATTAGATGTGGTCCAAGGTGCTCAACATGATTACAGAAGACACTTCTACCACTTGGGCAATTCCTAACACAGCCCTACAGGTTACCCCTAAGGAGCTGGGACAAAACCCAGACCTCTCTTTGGGTGAAGTTAATCCTTCACTACACACTTACCCATATTTATATCCCCTGTACCCAGACCAGTGTTTGGTATACATTACAATGACAGCTAATATTTTAGTAATAAAGCTATGTAAAGTCTTTTGACTTTGATTTGACCATAAGAATTTTCATGATAAGAACAATAAGTGGTGACCTAGTTTTGAGTGAGTATAATTTGGGGAATTCAAGCATTAATTTGGAATAGAGAAAATTGAAATCTCTCATTTTACATACATATGCCTTCTCAGGTCTGTCAATAAGTTTTACTATAGTTTAAAATTAGAAGATATACTTTATTGATGCGTACTGGTGCTTAATAGGCTGTAACTTGATGAGTGCAATATCAAATTGCTTCAAATTCAGATTCTACTTGGTGTTTACGTATTTGAGAGGGATGTTGAATTAAGTGAATTAATTTAAAATTTAATCAACTGGTCCACTGAATAAAATAATGAATTAACCACTATTTTTGCTGAATTAGTAAATTGCTGGGAAAACGGATACAATCTAATCTGTTAAAAATAATCTCTTCACTTAAGACACAAGGGAAGAAAGGTGATACAATTCCCTTACTCTCACAAATAAATTCATAGATTCCTACCCAACACTAAGCACCATTACCAAAAATACATTTTACTAAATTTGAAATTCTGTGAAATGTTTACCCAATTTAATACTAATGTTTGGTAATTTATTCTATCTTAATGCTTCCTTTCATATAATATGCATCTATTCATTGGTTTCTTAAGTTATAATAGTTTGTCTAATAATTTATGGCCATAAATAAACTATAAAATATCTTTAAAATAGATTAGCTTGAAAAGGGTTGATTACAATGATTACAGTAACAATTATAAACAGAATGAAATACTTTTTAAACATGGAATTGTTACTTAATTAATATCCTTTCTAGTCCAGTCTATATAAAAAATAAACTCAACTCATACTCTTGAATAATCAAGCATAATATAGGACAAACTTAAACTTTTTATTGATGTAAAATATACATTCAGAAAAGTATACCTGTACTAAGTATGAAGTTCTAAGTATTCACAAACTGAACAAATCTGTTAAACCAGTTCCCAAATCCACAGCAGAATATAAAAGTCTTGTTAAACCCCACTAGGAGTCTTATCCAGTCGCTATCTGTCCCCCATCCACCAACGGTACCTACTGTTCTGACTTCTAACAAAAGTTTATTGTATAGCATAATTCTTAGATGTATCACTCAAAGAAAAACTTGATTATTGGTTTTCCCAATAATAACACATTACCTCCAATTTTGAATCCTAATGTTCATAGACTGGTACCCAAGGTTCAAAAGTTAGCCTGCAGACATGATTTATTTTTAGCAATCCTGTATCTGGATGTTACCCATTAACTTTATTTTCTGCAGTGTGGTCATGAACCCACCCACCTTCTGCCCCATACCTGTCCATTTTTCTACAATCAGAGTGATGTCAACATTTTCAGAAAATAGTTAGAAATCAAAAAAGAAGAAATTATGAGCCGTATAGTACATTTAAATATATGAAAAACTAGAAAGGAGACAAAAATCAGATTTTTGTTAGAAGAAAAATCAGATATTAGGTGGATGAGGAAAGTTAACATCTAAAAAGGTCAGTAATATACTAGGCAGGAGAGAGCTGGACTGGGAGCTGTGAATATCCATCCATAATACAGTGTTTAAAGTGAAAGTAATTGCGTATGTTAATCATTCAAACTAATACCTAATATATAAATTTCATAAATAGACAAACCTCAATTGTGTGTACAATAAAGTGACCAGATTTATTACCTTTTTTTTTGCACCAACTCACCTTAATAGATCTAAAGTTTATTATTAAGCAATTTTTAAATTGAAGTATAGTTGATTTACAAGGTTGTATTAGTTTCAGATGTATAGCTAAGTGATTCAGTTATATATATATATATATGTGTGTGTGTGTATATATATATATATATATATATATATATATATATATATACTTCTTCATATTGTCTTCCCTTATGGGTTATTTAAAAAATATTGAGTAGAGTTCCATGAACTATACTGTAGGTCCTCGTTGGTTATCTATTTTATATATAGTAGTGTGTATATGTTAATCCCAACCTTCTAATTTATTCCTCCCCCACCCCCCTTTCCCCTTTGATAACCCAAAGTTGTTTTCTATGTCTGAGTCTCTTTATGTTTCGGAAATAGGTTCATTGTATTTTTTTTTTAGATTCCACATAAAAGTGATATCATATGATATTCATCTTTCTCTGTCTGGCTTAATATGATAAGCTCCAGGTCTATCCATGTAGCTACAAATGGCATTATTTTGTTCTTTTCTATGGCCAAGTAATAATCCATTGTATATATGTAGCACATCTTCTTTATCCATTCATCTGTCAGTGGACATTTAGGTTGCTTCCATCTCTTGGCTCTTGTAAATAGTGCTGCTATGAACATTGGGGTGAATGTATCATTTCAAATTACGGTTTTCTCTGGATATAGGCCCAGGAGTGAGATTGCAGTATTATATGGTAACTCTTTTTATAAAGGAACCTCCATGCTGTTCTCCATAGTGGCTGTACCAGTTTACGTTCCTACCAACAGTGTAGGAGAGTTCCCTTTTCTCCACACCCTCTCCAGCATTTATTGTTTGTAGAGTTTTGACAATGGACATTCTGACTGGTGTGAGGTGATCCTTCACTGTAGTTTTGATTTACACTTCTTTAATAATTAGCAATGTTGAGCATCTTTTCATGTGCTTTTTGGCCACCTGTTTGTATTCTGTGGAGAAATGTCTATTTAGATCTTCTGGCCATTTTTTGATTGGATTTTTTTTTTTTTTTATGTTGAGTTGTGTGAGCTGTTTGTGTATTTTAGAGATTAATCCCTTGTCGGTTGCATCATTTGCAAATATCTTCTCCCATTTCGTAGGCTGTCTTTTTGTTTCACTTAACGTTTCCTTTGCTGTGCAGAAGCTTTTAAGTTTCATTAAGTCCCATTTGTTTATTTTTGCTTTTAGTTCCATTACTCTAGGAGACGAATCCAAAAAGATATTGCTGCGATTTACGTCAAAGAGTGTTCTGTCTATGTTTGCCTCTAGGAGTTTTACAGTATCCAGTGTTACATTTAGGTCTTTAATCTATTTTGACTTTGTGTGTGTGTGTGTGTGTGGTGTTTTAGAATATTCTAATTTAATTCTTTTCCATGTAGCTGTCCAGTTTGCCCAGCACCACTTATTGAAGCGATTGTCTTTTCTCCATCGTGCGGTCTTACCTCCTTTGTCATAGATTAACTGACCACAGGTGCGTGGGTTTATTTCTGGGCTCTCCATCCCCATCCCCTACACATTGGAAATTAAGTACTAGAATCACTTTAAAACATCCAATTTTATTTTATTCAAAAAAGCCATCCCTAGTTTCATCAATAGCTCCTCATTTAACATTGTTTTTGATTGTTTTTCACTATGTTGATCCCACTGAATCAATATAGTATCACCTCTTTTCTCAATCTAAGTTACAGTAGCCAATCTGTTTATTCGTGGCTGTGCTTGAATCTTTTAACACATTTTGACTTTTCAGGAAATGTAAATGTTATCAGTAGAATGATTATGCCATTAAAAGTACAAAATATATGACCCAGTCATGTAAACTAGCCTACTAAGGTTAACATATATAAAACACAGCACTGACTTTTTCCCTCCTGTATAGACACATTTTTTCTCTCTGAAAACTATTTTGAAATGAGTATATGCTAAAATAGTTAAATAATAAAATTTCTACCCTTTTTAATTTGGGGAAAAAACTAGGTTTATTTATAATCATGTTATTCTAGTTCTAAAGGCTAGATATTTTACATGTGGAAAGGTTATTTATGACACCTACCATACCTGTTAAGCACCTACTGTCAGCCTTTTCAACAGCATTTAAGTGTACAATATCATTTAATAACCGTAGAAACTTCCAAAGAGTTTTATTAAAGAACTTAACTTTATTAAACAGATATGTTTGGGGTTCCTACTATGTGCTGGACTCTAGGTGCTGGAGATACACCAGGGAACAAAACAAACAGTCCTGCCTGTCTAGAACTTATATTTTAGAAGGATGTGAGTAAATAAAGGCTTATAGTAATTACATATTTTTCCTGGGGTCATACAAGAAGAAGAGGCAGAACTGAGGAAATTCTAATCTAACGAGGCTCTAGTTAAACAGTGTTAAATAGTAGAAGGGTAAAACTTCCTTTATTTGTGTCTAGGGCAAATATAAAGAGTCATGAACTTGAAGAACATTTTTCATGGTTATAATAATCAAGAGTCCTGGGTTTTTTTCTTGATGTTACACATATCATCTTATGCATGCTATTAACTACTTCCTATCAATTTTCCCTTTTGTGAAACGATAAAACAATGTAAGCATTGAGGTAAACATATATGATTTCTGCTAAAGAAAGCAGTCACTATGAATGTTTTTCAAAGATGAATAATATCAAAGTAGTGTTTTTATAAATCCCATTCATTTGATAATTCTAGAAAGATTCACTTATGCTATATTAATATGAATATAAAAGCATCCTTTGAATACTAATTAAAATGCATATTTTACTGAAGTTACAAGACTTCAAATAATTTCTATTTGTGAATTTCAGTTTCCATAAATTTGCTTCCCCAGCTAAAAGGAAAATTAGTTACACATTTCTAAAAATAGCATTGAGTTATGTAAAAAACACATTACACATAAAATGTATTGTGTTACAAACAAGATTTAATAGATTAAATTTAAAATTAAAAGGGACTTACAGTTTAAACTATGATTTCTGATCCTTACTTTGAAGTTTTCATTTTTTTAAATTATTGGTTCTGTACTCGTAAAAGTTCATTCTTCCTTAAGGTTCTTGTCAGAGAGTGATCTCTTTCAGGGCTGCTGCCCCCTCCCACCAATTCTTTACACAGTGAACACTGTTAAAGAAAACATGTATTCAACAGTACTGTTAAAGCATAATAAGAGAGACTTTATTCAAGGGAAGGGCAATCAGCACAGGTGTAGGGACCACTGCATGGAATTTTGATTAGAGATTGGGCTCAACTCTGAATAAAGTGTGGGCAAGAGGGGATTTAAAACCAAGGAGCAGTGTGGAGATCAGTGGATGGAAAATAAAAGTAAGGGGAGACGTCAGGGATGAGGGGAATTCTGGCTAAAGTGACCTATCGGGAGTCTGGCTAAGATTAGACAACACAGAGAAAACAAACGTCCTGCTTGTAAAGTTCAGGGGAAGCTGAATAAAATTAGGTCAAGGAAAGAATGTCAATACCCACTCATCTTTCAGGACTCAACTTAAATGTCATTTTCTCATTTGAGACCCCCTGAAATCCCTCAGATTCCACAATCTAACATATCTCCTCTACCCCTCAGATTTTACTATCTCATAGTATCCTGTAATTTCCCATCATATTGTTTATATTCTCTAATTTTAATGCTTGGCCTATCACTCTAAGCTTATTAGCATCATATATATACCACTTTTTTTTTTAAGAAACTGCTTCTATTTATTTATTTATTTATTTATGGCTGTGTTGGGTCTTCGTTTCTCTGCAAGGGCTCTCTCTAGTTGCGGCAAGCAAGGGCCACTCCTCATCGCAGTGCACGGGCCTTTCACTCTCACGGCCTCTCTTGTTGTGGGGCGCAGGCTCAGTAGTTGTGGCTCATGGGCCCAATTGCTCTGTGGCATGTGGGATCTTCCCAGACCAGGGCTTGAACCTGTGTCCCCTGCACCGGCAGGCAGACTCCCAACCACTGAGCCACCAGGGAAGCCCTACCATATGTGTTTTGTTTACAAAGTTACATTTAATACCTAATTCAGATATGGTATATAATAATCATTTTTTACCAAGAAATAAATGGAGAATGAATTAAATAATTAATGCATTAATCTGAAATTTAACTAATTCTATTATATCAACTTGACAGATTATATTACAAAATACTTTAGCAAAGTCTAGCATTCTTCATCTGTAACTAATCAAATATGAAGTTGATTATGTACAACATAGTTTATGATTTTGGAAGAAAAAGATGTTCCTGATTATTTAAGCAGATATTGCTGTCTAACAAATGTCATTCTCCTTTTCTTTTTAGTAACATAATCCCCTTTTTATTACTACGTTCATCCTTTTATCATGTGTCTTAGGGAAAAGTGACTCCATTCTTTTGTTTGGATGTAAGGCTTGGTTGGTTCTAAGGCAAAGAGGTTTCCATTCCCTTCACTAGTTATTGGTTCAGGGGTTAGCATATGATCTTCTTCTGGCCAGTGAGATAAATGGAGACGTCTGCTGGTATTTCTGGTCATATTTCTTTTCTTTTCTTTTCTTTTTTTTTTTTTTTTAAGGAGAGGCATAGAAAAGCTAGCTCTCTTTTTGCCTCAGATAATTATTGTGTCTTGACATGGCCTCAGCAATCATTATGTCTATGACAGGAGCCAGGCTGAGGGCAAAGCTGTCACCTTGACAACAAAATAGGGTGAAAAATAATCAGGGTCCTTGATCTTGTCATTGTGCTACTGAATTACCAACTCTGAACACACCTCAGCTCTGAATTTCTGTGTAGTGAAAGCCAGTTTGAAAGAGATTTTCTTATATCTTCAGTCAAAAGTTTTGGAGTGCATGTTCAGAACAATAAGGTATAACATTCAGGACTTGTACTAGTGAATCCTATTTCAATACAATATTTAATCTGCTTGATTATCAATGTCATTTTTGTCAGTAAATTGATTGTACACTAGTACTGAACAGAAGAGAGGAGTTTAGTTGAAATGAGTAAGAAAAAACCGAACATGCAATTATCTACTGTTTTCCCATTAAAATTCTCCACGATAAATTGTTATGCCAAACAGCTTAATAGCTACACCACAGCTGGAATGGAAAAGCCATCATCTGACACTGTTGGAATCAAAATGTCTTATGGGGTCAAACTGATCTTCTTTCAGTGATTTAGCTAAACTATTGAAGCTTTAATGAGTATGTTGATAATAATTAGCATATACATTTGTCTGCCATAGGATGTCTCCTTAATTTTCATGGCACATGATATTAAAATACATTGTTTTCATGTACTCTTTCCCTATCTTTATTACTGAATTTTTGAAACTGTCGGTGGTATAATTGACTATATTATAAAAAACATTAATAATAGTCATAGGTTATTTTTATAAAGTTATGCACATATATGACACTATTTAAGGACTTTATATATACAAACTTATTTTCTTTATAATAATTTTATGAAAAAGTACATTTATTATCATCTTAGCTATGAACACAGAGATTAATAAATGCCTTGGATCCCTGAGTATACTTGTACTTTTAACCACTGTGTTGGGTCCTTATTAAAAAGCATACAAACGGTAACTAGAGACTGAATATTTTAAGGAATTTTTTTCTATTAAAATATATGTGTTCTTTGTTTAGTATTTGAAAGAGTATTTTACTTGCATAGAATAAAATACTTTCACACCACTAGTGCACAAGTCTATTAAATTGAATACATATTCACTGTTTCAAAGAGGTACCCTATAGTTTAGACTTAAGAAATTTCTATCCTTGGAAATTAATATCATGCTACATATGGGAAACTTGTTTGAAGATACAGCCATAGATATTGCTAATGAACTGCTATTTCTAAAGTTATGGTCCATCTGAAAATATGAGTTTGGGATTAAATTGTCAAAGCATTTCATTGTGTTTCCTTTATAGATGCAGTCATACTTTATTTAAAATCTATTTAGGGGCTTCCCTGGTGCCGCAGTGGTTGAGAGTCCGCCTGCCAATGCAGGGGACACGGGTTCGTGCCCCGGTCCGGGAAGATCCCACATGCCGTGGAGAGTCTGGGCTCGTGAGCCATGGCCACTGAGCCTGCGCGTCCGAGCCTGTGCTCCGCAAGGGAGAGGCCACAACAGTAAGAGGCCCGTGTATCACACACACACAAAAAAAAATCTATTTAAAGAATATACTCTTGAAAATTTACCTTTTCAAATAATAGATATAACAAATAATACTCCCAAAGTTCTGAATTAAGAGTTCTTTTCTCCAAAAGGAAGTTTTCAACCAAGCTTGAAAGATTGAGCATTACAACAAAATAACTTAGGGGATGACCATAAAGTCATTAATTATTTAAGCATATGAAAAATTAAGTCATATGGGAATACTGACTAATTGCTAAATATTAGAATTAAATAATTACGACCTTCAGCATATTGATATTTTGGGAGTTACATTTATCAGTGAATAAATTCTATCTATGCATCTTCCCATTTCTTAGGCCTGTGCACATCATATATTTAATCATCCAAGAAGAGTCCCTAAAAGTTTACAATCTTCCTCATATATTCTTTAATTATAAACAAGTATGTATTCTAGATTATACATTCTTATTAAAAGCCACTAAATACTATAGTCCCTTGAACAATGTGGGGTTAGGGGTGCTAGCCCTCTGCACAGTCCAAAATCTGTTTATAATTTATAGCCTGCCCTTGGTATCCACAGTTCTTCAGTATCCACTCTCCTTTCGTATTTGTGGTTCTGTATTTGTGGATTCAACCAGCTGTGAATTATGTAGTATTATAGTATTTGCTATTGAAAAAAATTCATGTAAAGTGTCACCATGAAGTTCAAACCCATGTTGTTCAAGGATCAACTGTATAAAGCAAAAAACATTTTTGTAAATTTTAGAAGCTCATAGTAATTGAGCCTATTTTAAACAGTATTACTTACACATTAATATTACACATATAGATATTCATCGTTTATTGAAGAAGAATTTAAGTGTTTACTATGTGCTTAGATGCACTCCCTACCCTTAGGAAACTAACATTTTGGTGGGAGAAGCTTATATTATGTGGTTGCACAATGGCAGATGGTCATAGGAACAATACAGTTGAAATCTCACAACATAATTGTGTGTCAATGATTATTTTCGTTTTATAAAGTAAGTTCCAAGCAGTTAAGTAACTTGCTCAAGATCACATATGTCAATGCAATTTTAACAGCTTTTCCCCCAGGTCTTTCTACTACTTAGACTGTGTCCTAACCTCACTTGCTATCTCCATTTCCACACTACAATCAGAGTGATATTCCTAAAATTAAAAAAACAAAAAAATAAACAAAAATACTCTAGTCTCTCTTGTTTAAAACACAACAAGTGCTGCCAATTGCTTTCAGGATTATATCCAGTTTCCTCAACTTGTATAACAAGAGTACAGTTTATCCCTGTGACAGTTCAGAGAAAAATCTTCAGCTAGTGCCAATCAATTTGACCCAAATACAGTTTGGGTAGTACAGATGTACCTGGCGATTGTCCTTCCAGATTTTGGAGGACTTAATCATTAGTTGAGAATTGGAAGCACTATTCTGAGTGTAATGGTAGATGTCTATGAACCCATTCCCTTTCTTGAGGGACTTATACATGTCCTTGGTGATGGAAAGACTTTTTAATACATGGAGTAGGTGGAAGAGGGTTCAGGTCTCAGGGCATGGCTGAGTATCTTAAGCATTCAGCTGCTGGTGGGTGATCAGCTTTGAACCTGAAGCCAACTGGTAAGACAATCCAGGAAGCTTCTCAGATTCAGAAAGTTTAAGTGATGTCATGAATAGAGAGTCCACGTGGGAGCTGATCTGGCTCCCAGCCACTGGGAATGGACTTATAGATCTAAGGACTCGGCATATCATGACAGTCTCTCCATTTCTCTCCACAAAGCCCTCAGGGTCCTACTATCTCACTTTCCTGGGTCTAGAGCCTCTTTCCTTCATTGCTTCCACTCGGTATTCTCTTTCCAGCATGGGTACTTTGTGAAAAAAGATTTCCTGTTGCAAATATTTTTGTTTATTTTTCAAATCCATCATCTGGGCAAACAAATGTGTTCTGGTATGAAGTTTCAAGAATCCATTCACATTTCTCTCTCCCTTTCTTCCTCTCCTCTTCTCTCCCTCTTTCTCTACCTCCTCCCTCTTTTCTTCCTCCTCACACATCTCTCTCTCTCCCTACCCCTCCCTTTGTACCTTTTCCTTAGACATGTATTTCACTAAGAGAAATAGAGGGTACAGAATGCCTAGAGGAAAAAAAATAAGAGATATATTCTCAATACTTAGGTTAAAATGGCATTAGTTTGGCATATTGAACCCTGACATACTCATCTCTAAAATTCCATTAAAATACTACTGAAAACATAACAAAAGGGAAAATATACAACTATATAAGAAAATAAACCTAAACATTGATTTTCCAGAATTTGAAACTCGCATCCACTATCACAGTATTAAGACTGTGGGACTACAAAGAAGCATTATTGCTAATGTACACTTCAGCCTTACGGATTTATCAGTCTGACTACCCACAAAGTTCATGGGAGATTTTGTCTATTATGATCTCATAGCTTTGAGATATAAGGGCCTCATCCCACACATTGGTGATCGATTTCTTGAGATGAGATCAATGGTGTTCCTTTCCTGGCTCACAAATAAACATCTTTCTATAACTCATAGTTCCAATGTACTCAATGGGTAAATATTATGGATAGAAATTACATAGGTTTAAAAAGTAGAAGGCAGTGGTGTGTAGCAGAGATTGGAACAGTCAGTGGAAGGCTGTAGATTTCTTATAAGGCATCTGGCCAAAAAATTTAAAACAGCTTAAGTTGTCCTAGAATTGTGATTTTCAAAAATATTGTTATTGTGGGAACTTTTAGAATCAGCAAAAGAATACTTTCAAATTTTCAAAACAAGACAGAAATCCAGATTTTTATTTGGAAGTCTCTAATTTCTCTGAGGCATAAACAAAATACTTCTGTGAACCAAGATTAGCCATGGGCCATTAATTGTTATATCAATAATAACATACTGCTGCTTTTATATAAATTATAGAACAAAAGGAAAAAATGTATTTGATTCTGCAAACATTTCAAAATACCATATTATTTCTGTATTTCTTTCACAGATCAAAATCCATACCCCACTCTTCATTTCTATAATATCAGTTGTCTTCATTCTTGCTAACTGGAAAAAAAGTATTCTTCTCTTTTCAAAGACCTATCTATGTATGAACTAAATTCCATCAACTTTTTTTACCCTCAGAAATCATATTTTATCAAGTATATTCCCTCTCATCTATATCTTCAACCACTCTCCCAATTCAACATAAGGATATATCAAATCTCTCCTCTCTGGTAAAACAGTATCGTCTCTGTGCCCTCCCTTGATTCCAGGAACTGGATTCTTTGTCACACTTTTTGAAGAATGCTCTTTACTAATTGTTCCATGTTTTTCTTTTCCTTTTAGTTCATTTTTTTAAAAAGGAATTTATTGTGGAATAATTGATATGTAAATGCCCCTAAAGTCTTCCTTAAAATAGTTTGGTCTCTGTCACCATAGTCTTTTGAAACTACTCTTACAGATGTGTCAATAAACGCATTTAGTGCTAAATCCAATGTACAGCTTTTATTCTGTAACAAACTTTGATCTCTTATTAGCACTGTTTATTGTTGATCAACAAGTTAACATTTCAACCATTTTTTCTTTAAAAATTATAGATAATGGATTGTTCATTGTAGAAAAATTAAAAAGAAATAAGAAAAAATTTAATTTCACAATTGAAAAAGCCATTTTTTAAGCATCATATATATACACATTTTTCTGTATAAGGTTTTATATATATAATGTGTAATATATAATATAATTTATATTTATATATGCACAAAAATATATAGCAAGGTGATATATAAGTATGCATATGTGTGGTTCTCTACATATACAGAAATATCTTAATGTGTTCTTTACATAAAATTTTAAACACTCTCTCAGTGTGGCTTAAACATCATCCCACATCAATGTATATTCTTAAATAGCTACATGATGATTTTAAATAATCCAGAAAAAAAGGCACATTATGGTAATGTAGAAGCCAAAAAAAAAAAGTCTAGAAAGATGAGAAAACAACTAAATGAAACAGAAATTTAAAATATATTAGAAATAAAAATAGCAGAACTCCTCAAAGGAAAGCATTTAAAAAAAAATCACTTTCTTTCCAAATATGACTATGAAAAGAAACAAATACTGATGTTAGGAAATTAAAAGGGAAGAATTAAACAAATCTCAACTATAAGTTAAGATTGAAACAAAACCAACATTCAAAAACACAAAGGAAAACCATATTCAAAATTTGGAATATATTTACCTTTCTATAACTGCCATTAAAGTATGAAAATAAGACAATGCCTTAATAAAAAGTAGCTCAACATTTATTCAAGAAATATTCAAGTACTTTCTAATTTCCACATAGCGTTCTAGGTCTTAAGAAGTTATTTTTCAAATATCAGGATAATGTGCACTAGCAAATCAACTTGTCACTCAATATTTTATCTTTATATCCTAAATACATTGCATGGTGTTTGGAACAATGGATTAAGTGGTGATCGTGTGTGACTATGATTTTATCACCTGCTAATTTCATTCACTATCATTGTCATTAGCTTACTCTCCAGAAAGTAACATTTTTATTCTTTAATATATCTAAACACATTTTCTCATGTCGTAATGAAGCCCTTCACCTTGAACATTAAATCACATAATTACAGTAATAATCAGAGTACAATACGAGGTTGGACAACATAAAATTTATGAGCATGCATTCTAGGACAGATGGCCTGGAATCATATTCTAGATCTTCTACTTATGCTGGGCAAGTTAATTTTCTAATCTGTAAAGCAGGAATGATAGAACTTATATGGTTATTGTGAAAACTGTGAATTAATATATGTAAAATGTTTAGAAAAGTGATGAACAGAGAGAAACTCAAGTACTAGCTATTACTAGAATTTAAATAACATGAGAGCATCATTTTTTCCCTTTTATTCCCTTCTGTATTTTTAGCCCTTAGAATAGAAACTAACACATGGTAGATACTGATTAATCTCATTGAGTAAATGAACATTTACTAAACACTTCCAGTTGTCAGTTATAGAGATAAGTATTTTGTATGCATTACTTCATTCATCTTGCTAATACACTGTTGAGTTTAATAAGCTTATTATCTTCCTTTTTGACATATAAAGTCATAGGTTAAATTAGCTGTCAGATGTCACCTGGTTAGGAAGCTTATTAATTCCCTATTGCTACGGAGAATATCAACACCAATTTAGTAGCTTAAATTTAAAAGAAACTTATTTTATTACACTACTGGATGTCAGAAGTCTGAAATGGGTCTCACTGAGCTAAAACCAAGATATTGAAGGTCTGAGTTCCTCTCTAGAGGCTCTGGGGGAGAATTCATTTTTTTGCCTTTTCCAGTTTCTAGAGGTCCTTAGTTCATGGCTCTCTTCTTCCATCTTCAAAGACACCATCTGTACAAAAACAAAATGAAACAAAACACCCAAAATGAAGTAAACCCTGAGATAATCCAAGTGTTGTTTTATTAGAATAAGGGGACTTTAAAGCAGCTGTTTTAAACATAGACACAATGAGTAAACAGTTCAATAGGAAAATTAAAAAAATTAAATATAATCAAATGCAGATTCTAGATCTGAAGTAAAAATAAAGAATAATCATTGGATTGACATAACAGCAATTTGGATTATATGGAAGAATGAGTCAATAAACTTAAGCTTGAAGATGAATACTTAAAAACCACCCATATAGAAGAAAAGAGTACAAAAAGATTCAAAGTAAAACAGCATTCCTTAAGGAAAAATATCAGATGCTATCTTTTTTTTTTTTTTTTTTTTTGAGGCTCAAGTGGAGATAAGAAATAGAAAATGAGACAGTGTATCATCATGGTTTTGAATTTCATTCTCCTGGTAACTAGTGACGTTTACCATATTTTCATGTGCTTGTTGAACTTTTATATATCTTAAGACAAATGTCTACTAAACTACTTTCCCATTTTTAGTTGAGCTGTTTTTCTTTGTTGTTGAGTTTTAGGAGTTTTTATATATTCTGGATACTAGACCCATATCAGATGTATGCTTTGCAAATATATTCTCCCATTCTGTAGGTTGTTTTTTCACTTTCTTAGAAATACCCTTTGGTGTTCAAAGAGTCCTAATTTTGATGAGGTTCAGTTTATTTTTTCTCTTTTGTAGCTCATGATTTTGATGTAATATCTAAAAATCCATTATAAAACCCATGGTCATAAAGATTTAGTCCTATGTGTTCTCCTAAAAGTTTCATTGTTTTAGCTCTTATATTTAGATTGTTACTCCATTTTGAGTTGATTTTGTATGGAGTGTGAATTAGGGATCCAACATCATTCTTTTACAAATTGATAACCAGTTATCCAAGCATCACTGTTGAAGAAACTTTTCTTGCCTCATTGAATGGTCACAGCACCCTTATTAAAAATGAATTGGCCATAGATATGAGCTTATTTCTGGACTCTTAATTCTATTCTATTGATTCATTTCTACCTTTATATCAGTACCACAAAGTCTTGATAATTGTACGTTTATAAGTTTAGAAATCTGAAAGTGTGAATGCATTGATCTTATTATTATTTTCAAGATTGTTTTGGCTATTTGGGATGGTTTGCAAATCCAAATGAGTTTGAGAATTCGCTTTTATATTTCTGCCAAAAAAAAAAAAAAGAGTGAAATAAGGATTCAATAAATTGAATAGAGACTGCATTGAAACTATAGGTAAGTTTGGGTTGTATTCTCATCTTAACAATATTAAGTTTTTCAATCCATGAACATGGATGTCTTTCATTTATTTAGGTATTCTTTATTTCAACAATATTTTATAGTTTTCAGTGTATAATTTTTTAATCATCATTGTTAAATTTACTCTTAGATACTTTATTCTTTTGAATACTCTTGTAAATGGAATTGTTTTCTTAACTTCCTTTTCCAATTGTTTATTTCTAGTGTGTAGAAATACAACTAATTCATTTGTGTTGATCTTGTACTCTGCAACTTTGCTGAATTTATTAGCTTTGGTCATATATGTGGATGTGCGTCTGTGTATTCCTTGTTATTTTCTATACATAGGATCATGTCATCTGCAAATAGAGATAGTCTCGCCTCTTACTTCCCAGCTTAGTTGTGTTTTATTTCTTTTATTAGGTAATTGCTCTGGCTAGAACTTCCAGCACAATGGTAAACCGCAGTGGCAAAATTAGGCATTTTCATCTTGTCCTGGATCTTAGGGGGAAAGCTTTCAGTCTTTTACCATTGAGCATCACATTAGGTATGGGTTTTTCATAATGTCCTTTATCAAATTCAGGAAGTTCTCTTCTATTCCCAGTTTTCTGAGTGTTTTTATTATAAAAATATGCTGGATGTTTTCAATGCTTTTTCTGTATCAATTGAGATGATCATGCCCCTTCATTCTATTGATGTGGTATATTACATTGTTTGTATGATGATAAACCATCCTTGCATTCCTTGGATAAATCCCACTTGGTCATGGTACATAATTCTTTAATATCTTGATGGACTCAGTTTGCTAGTATTTTGTGGTTAAGTTTTTCATCTATACTCATAAGGGATATTGGGATATTGATAATTCTTTAATTGTGATATCTTTTTTTTGGCTTTTGTATGAGGGTAATACTAGCCTCACAGAATAAGTTAGGAAGTGTTATATTCTCTTCTAATTTTTGGTAGAACTTAAGAAGAAGTGGTGTTAATTCTTATTTAAATGGTTCATGTAATTCACCAATGAAACTATCTGCTTCTGGGATTTTCTTATTTGAATGAGTTTTTGATAACTGATTCACTCTCTTTATTTGCTATAAGTCTGTTCAGATTTTTAATTTCTTCTTGACTCAATTTTGGTGTGTTTCTGGGAATTTGTGTGTTTCTGGGAATTTATAATTTTACTCTTGGTTATCTAATTTGTTGCAATATTTTATGGTTAAATTATGTCAGTCTCAAAAATCTATGTTGAAGTCCTAATCCCCAGTACCTCAGAATGTGGTACTTATTTGTAATCAAGTTAAGATGAGGTTATTAGGGTGGGCCCTCATCCAGTATGAGTGGTGTTCCTATAGAAATAGAAATTCAGACATAAACATGCAAGAGAAGACAATGTGAAGAGACACAGAGAAAATGTCATGTGAATATGGAGGTTTGGAGTCATGCATAGATACACCAAGGAATGCCAAAGATTGGCAGAAAACTATCAGAAGCTAGGAAGAGGACAGGAAGAATTCTCCTACATGTTTCAGAGGGAGGATGGTCCTGACAACACCTTAATTTTAGGCTTCTTGTCTCCAGGGTTGTGAGAAAATAAATTTCTTCTGTTTTAAGCCCACCCAGTTTGTACTTTGTAAAGGTGACCTGTGAAACTAATATAGATTTGGTACAAGCAAGGGGGGTACAACTGTAACATACCTTTAAATGTGGAAGTAATTTTGGAATTGGGTACTGGGTCGAAGCTGAAAGAGTTCTGAGGTGCTTGATTAAAAGAAAAAAAAAGCCTACATTGGGAATTCCCTGGTGGTCCAGTGGTTAGGACTCCGCACCTACACTTCTGAGGGCCACGGTTCGATCCCTGGTTGGGGATCTAAGATCTTGCAAGACGCCCGGTGTGACCAAAAAATAAAATAAAAAAGGAGAGTTGAGGTAGAAATACAAAGGTACTTCTGCTGAGATCTCAGATGGGGATGAGGAACATGCTACTGGAAACTGGAGGAAGGTAATCTTTTTTTAGAAAGTGGCAGAAACTTGACTGAATGTGTTTTGCTGGGTGGCAAGTAGAACTTCTATAAACTTGGATGTTCAGCTGAGGAGATTAAGCAAAATGTAGAAGGAGGAGCCTGGTTTCTCCTTGGCACTTATAGTGAAATGAGAGAGGAAAGAGAGAAAGAAAAAATGCTAAGCAAGAAGGAATGAGCACTAGATGACTTGGAAAATTCTCAGCCTATCCATATGGCAAAAAAATGAGAAAGCATACTTGGAGAGAATGCTAGGGGTGTGGCTGGGCAACCATTTTCTAAAGAGATTAGGCCTGTGACTTATGAATCCAGTCTACTGAAACTGCAGAAATGCTGCCAACTTGGACTGAAGGGGGCAGAGACAGGATGAAACAAAGTGAAGCTGTCAGACCTCCAAGATTCAAAGTCAGGGAACAGGCCTATAGAGCCACTTGGTTTGGAACAAGCGTTAGCCTTTAAGAAAAAAAAAAAAAAGTGGCTCTCAGGGAAGATCAGAAGCCGATATGGCTGCTGCCGCCATCACAGACCCAGAGACCACAGGTGGAGAAGACAGGGCTGCTGTCTCCTTACTTCCCGAGGGAAGACACCCTGTCTCCAGGACTAAAGGGGTGGGGCTTCCACATAGGGCTGAGGGGATGGTGCTTCTGCTCAGGACAGGGACAGCACACAGGGCCCAGGTGGACACGGCCCACCAGCCCCGCTGGCACAGAAGACAGAACACTGAGGCAAAGTGAATTATTTTCAAGCTCTGAAATCTAATGGAATTTGCCCTGTAGGGTTTCAGACTTTCTTGGGACACTTGATCCGTTTTTTACCTTCCTATTTCTCCCTTTTGGAATGGGAACGCATATCCTAAGCCAGACCTACCATTGTATTTTGGAAGCCGATAACTTGTCTGGTCTCAAGGTGCGCAGATGAGATGAAAAAGGGTTTTGTTCCAGGCTTAATAGGATGTTAAGTTTCACCCATAACTGATTTGGATGATAAGATTTTGAACTTTGAGTTGACGGTATTTAGATGAAATTTTAGCTGGAGATTTAGTGCAGGAATGATTGAGTTTGAGGATGTTAGAATGGGGTGAAAGCATTTTGAACATGAAAAGGACATGCTCCTTTGGGGGAGCTAGAGAGTAGAGTGCTATGAGTTGATGTGCGTCTACCCAAAAATATATGTTGAAGTCCTAACCCCTAGTGCTTCTTTTTGGAAATACGTTCTTTGCAGATGTAGTGAAGTTAATATGAGGTCATTAGGATGTGTTCTAATATAATATGACTGGTGCACTTGTGAAAAAGGGAAATTTGGACATAGACACAGATGTACAGGGGAAGTCTATGTGAAGAGACACAAGAGAAGGCCATGTGAACGTGGAGGTTTGGGGTCAGGCACCTATAAGCCAAGAAATGCTAAAGATGAAAACCCATCAGAATCTAGAAAGAGGCAAGAGAGGATTTTCCTTTAGGTTTTAGTGGAAGCATGGCCCTGCTGATACCTTAATTTTGGATTTCTGTTCTCCAGAAATATGAGACAGCAAATTTCTCTTGTTTTCAGCCACCCAGTCTTTGGTACTTTGTTATGGAAGCCCTAGGAAACTAATACACCTTGCAATTGTTCATAGTATTCTCTTATGGTCCTTTTATACTTTTTTTTTCTGTAAGATTCTTAGTATTGTCCCTAATTTCATTTCTAATTTTTAGTTATTTGCATCTTATCTCTTGTTTTCTTAGTCAATCTAGGAAAGGGTTTGTCAATTTTGTTCTTTTCAAAGACCCAACTTTTAGGTTTAATAATTTCCTCTATTGTTTTTCTATTCTCTTTTGCATTTCTGTGCTGTAATCTACATTATTTCCTTTCTTCTGCTTATTTTGGCTTATTACACTCTTCTTTTTTTTTTTTTTTTTTTTTTTTTTTACTTCCTAGAAAAGGTACAAAGCTAGGTTAATGATTTGAACTATATCTTCTTCTTAAATGTAGCATTTACAGCTATAAATTTCCCTCTGGGCATTGATTTTGCTCCATAACTTTGGGTATGTTAATTCTTTATATTCATTTACCTCCAAGTATATTCATTTACTTTAAAGTATTTTCTAATTCCCCAGTGATACCTTTTTTTTTTTGACACATTGGTTGATTAAGGGCGTGCCTTTGAATTCCACATGTTTTTGGATTACTCTGTTTTCCTCCTGTTATTGATTTTCAGCATTGCATGTGATCAGAGGAGATATTTTGTGTAATTTCAACATTTTCATATTTATTGAGACTTCTGGCCTAATATATTAGCTGTCCTGGAACACCTTTTATATGCACTTTTTTTTAACATCATTATTAGAGTATAATTGCTTTACACTGGTGTGTCAGTTTCTGCTTTATAACAAAGTGAGTCAGTTATACATATACATATGTCCCCATATCTCTTCCCATTTGCATCTCCCTCCCTCCCACCCTCCCTATCCCACCCCTTTAGGTGGTCACAAAGCACAGACCTGATCTCCCTGTGCTATGTGGCTGCTTCCCACTAGCTACCTCTTTTACATTTGGTAGTGTATATATGTCCATGCCACTCCCTCACTTTGTCCTAGCTTAGCCTTACCCCACCCCAATCCTCAAGTCCATTCTCTATGTCTGCATCTTTATTCCCCTCTTGTCCCTAGGTTCTTCTGACCATTTTCTTTTATTTCTTTTCTTTTTTTTCTTTTTTAGATTGCATATATATGTGTTAGCGTATGGTATTTGTTTTTCTCTTTCTGACTTACTTCACTCTCTATGACAGTCTATATGTCCATCCACCTCACTACAAATAACTCAGTTTCATTCCTTTATATGGCTGAGTAATATTCCACTGTATATATGTGCCACTTCTTCTTTATCCATTCATCTGTTGATGGACACTTAGGTTGCTTCCATGTCATGGTTATTGCAAATAGAGCTGCAATGAACATTTTGGTACATGACTCTTTTTGAATTATGGTTTTCTCATAGTATATGCCCAGTAGTAGGATTGCTGGGTTGTATGGTAGTTCTATTTTTAGTTTTTAAGGAAACTCCATATTGTTCTCCATAATGGCTGTATCAATTTATATCCCCACCAACAGTGCAAGAGGGTTCCCTTTACTCCAAACCCTCTCCAGCATTTGTTGTTTGTAGATTTTTTGATGATGGCCATTCTGACTGGTGTGAGATGATCTCATTGTAGTTTTGATTTGCATTTCTCTAATGATTAACGATGTTGAGCATTCTTTCATTTGTTTGTCGGCAATCTGTATATCTTCTTTGGAGAAATGTCTATTTAGGTCTTCTGCCCATTTTTGGACTGGGTTGTTTTTTTGATATTGAGCTGCATGAGTTGTTTGTATGTTTTGGAGATTAATCCTTTGTCAGTTGCTTCATTTGCAAATATGTACTCCCATTATGAGGGTTGTATTTCCGTCTTCTTCATGGTTTCCTTTGCTGTGCAAAAGCTTTGAAGTTTCAGTAGGTCCCATTTGTTTACTTTTTATTTCCATTTCTCTAGGAGGTGGGTCAAAAAGGATCTTGCTGTGATTTATGTCATAGAGTGTTCTGTCTAGATATTCCTCTAAGAGTTTGATAGTGTCTGGCCTTACATGTAGGTCTTTAATCCATTATGAGTTTATTTTTGTGTATGGTGTTAGGGAGTGTTCTAATTGCATTCTATTAGATGTAGCTGTCCAGTTTTCCCAGCACCACTTATTGAAGAGGCTGTCATTTCTCCACTGTATATTCTGGCCACCTTTATCAAAGATAAGGTGACCATGTGTGTGTGGGCTTATCTCTGGGTTTTCTATCCTGTTTCATTGATGTATATTTCTGTTTTTGTCCCAGTACCATACTGTCTTGATTACTGTAGCTTTGTAGTATAGTCTGAAGTCAGGGAGCCTGATTCCTCCAGTTCCATTTTTCTATCTCAAGATTGCTTTGGCTATTCGTGGTCTTTGGTGTTTCCATACAAATTGTGAAATTTTTGTTCTAGTTCTCTGAAAAATGCCAGTGGTAGTTTGATAGGGATTGCATTGAGTCTGTAGATTGCTTTGAGTAGTAGAGTCATTTTCACAGTGTTGATTCTTCCAATCCAAGAACATGGTATATCTCTCCATCTATTAGTATCATTTTTAATTTCTTTCATCAGTGTCTTATAATTTTCTGCAAACAGGTCTTTTGACTCCTTTGGTCAGTTTATTCCTAGATATTTTATTCTTTTTGTTGCAATGGTAAATGGGAGTGTTTTCTTAAATTCAGTTTCAGATTTTTCATCATTAGTGTATAGGAATGCAAGAGACTTCTGTGAATTAATTTTGTATCCTGCTACTTTACCAAATTCATTGATTAGCTCTAGTAGTTTTTTGGTATCATCTTTAGGATCCTCTATGTATAGTATCATGTCATTTGCAAAGAGTACAGCTTTACTTCTTCTTTTCCAATTTGGATTCATTTTATTTCTTTTTCTTCTCTGATTGCTGTGGTGAAAACTTCCAAAACTATGTTGAATGAGAGTGGTGAGAGTGGGCAACCTTGTCTTGTTCCTGATCTTAGTGAAAAAATTTTCAGTTTTTCACCATTGAGGATGATGTTGGCTGTGGGTTTGTCATATATGGCCTTTACTATGTTGAGGAAAGTTCCCTCTATGCCTACTTTCTGGAGGGTTTTTATCATATGGGTGTTGAATTTTTTCTAAAGCTTCCTCTGCCTCTATTGAGATGTTCATATGGTTTTTCTCCTTCGATTGGTTAATATGGTGTATCACATTGATTGATTTGCATATATTGAAGAATCCTTGCATTCCTGGAATAAACCCCACTTGATCATAGTGTATGATTCTTTTAATGTGCTGCTGGATTCTGTTTGCTAGTATTTTGTTGAGGATTTTTCCATCTATGCTCATCAGTGATATTGGCCTGTAGTTTTCTTTCTTTGTGACATCTTTGTCTGGATTTGGTATCAAGGTGATGGTGGCCTCGTAGAATGAGTTTGGGAGTGCTCCTCCCTTTGCTATATTTTGAAAGAATTTGAGAAGGATAGGTGTTGGCTCTTCTCTAAATGTTTGATAGAATTCACCTGTGAAGCCATCTGGTCCTGGGCTTTTGATTGTTGGAAGATTTTTAATCACAGTTTCAATTTCAGTGCTTGTGATTGGTCTGTTCATATTTTCTATTTCTTCCTGATACAGTCTTGGCAGGTTGTGCATTTTTAAGAATTTGTCCATTTCTTCCAGGTTGTCCATTTTATTGGCATATATTTGCTTGTAGTAATCTCTCATCCTTTGTACTTCCACAGTGTCAGTCGTTACTTCTCCTTTTTCATTTCTAATTCTATTGATTTGAGTCTTCTCCCTTTTTTTTCTTTTTTAATAAGTCTGGCTAATGGTTTGTCAATTTTGCTTATCTTCTCAAAGAACCAGCTTTTAGTTTTATTGATCTTTGCTATTGTTTCCTTCATTTCTTTTTCATTTATTTCTGATCTGATCTTTATGATTTCTTTCCTTCTGCTAACTTTGGGTTTGTTTTTTTTTTTTTTTTTTTTTTTGGTTCTTCTTTCCCTATTGCTTGAGGTGTAAAGTTAGGTTGTTTATTTGAAATCTTTCTTGTTTCTCAAGGTAGGATTGTATTGCCATAAACTTCCCTTTTAGAACTGCTTTTGCTGCATCCCATAGGTTTTGGGTCATTGTCTTTTCATTGTCATTTGTTTCTAGGTTTTTTTTTTTTTTTTTGTGGTATGCGGGCCTCTCACTGTTGTGGCCTCCCCCGTTGCGGAGCACAGGCTCCGGACGCGCAGGCTCCGGACGCGCAGGCTCAGCGGCCATGGCTCACGGGCCCAGCTGCTCCGCGGCATATGGGATCCTCCCAGACCAGGGCACGAACCCGTATCCCCTGCATCGGCAGGCGGACTCTCAACCACTTGTGCCACCAGGGAGGCCCTCTAGGTATTTTTTTATTTCCTCTTTTATATCTGCAGTGATCTCTTCGTTATAAAATAGTGTGTTGTTTAGCCTCCATGTGTTTGTATTTCTTATAGATTTTTTCCTGTAATTGATATGTAGTCTCATAACGTTGTGGTCAGAAAAGATACTTGATACAATTTCAATTTTCTTAAATTTACCAAGGCTTTTTTTGTGACCCAAGACATGATCTATTCTGGAGAATGTTCCATGAACACTTGAGAAGAATGTGTATTCTGTTGTTTTTGAAAGGAATGTCCTATAAATATCAATTAAGTCCATCTTGTTTAATGTATCATTTAAAGCTTGTGTTTCCTTATTTATTTTCATTTTGGATGATCTGTCCATTGATGAAAGTGGGGTGTTAAAGTCCCCTACTATGATTGTGTTACTGTTGATTTCCCCTTTCATGGCTGTTAGTGTTTGCCTTATGAATTGAGGTGCTCCAATTTTGGGTGCATAAATATTTACAATTGTTATGTCTTCTTCTTGGATCAATCCCTTGATCATTATATAGTGTCCTTCTTTGTCTCTTGTAATAGTCTTTGTTTTAAAGTCTATTTTGTCTGATATGAGAATTGATACTCCAGCTTTCTTTTGATTTCCATTTGCATGGAATATATTTTTTCAACCCCTCACTTTCACTCTGTATGTGTCCCTAGATCTGAAGTGGGTCTCTTGTAGACAGCATATATACGGGTCTTGTTTTTTTTATCCATTCAGCCAATCTATGTCTTTTGGTTGGAGCATTTAATCCATTTACATTGAAGGTAATTATCAATATGTATGTTCCTATTATCATTTTCTTGATTGTTTGGGGTTCATTATTGTAGATCTTTTCCTTCTCTTTGTTTCCTGCCTAGAAAAGTTCCTTTAGCATTTGTTGTAAAGCTGGTTTGGTGGTGCTGAATTCTCTTAGCTTTTGCTTGTCTGTAAAGCTTTTAATTTCTCTGTCAAATCTGAATGAGATCCTTGCTGGGTACAGTAATATTGGTTGTAGGTTTTTCTCTTTCATCACTTTAAATATGTCCTGCCACTCCCTTCTGGCTTGCAGAGTTTCTGCTGAAAGATCAGCTGTTAACCTTATGGGGATTCCCTTATGTGTTACTTGTTGTTTTTCCCTTGCTGCTTTTAATATGTTTTCTTTGTATTTAATTTTTGATAGTTTGATTATTATGTGTCTTACATGTTTCTCCTTGGATTTATCCTGTATGGGACTCTCTGTGCTCCCTGGACTTGATTAAGTCTTTCATTTCCCATATTAAGGAAGTTTTCAACCCATATCTCTTACATTTTTTCTCAGTCCCTTTCTTTTTCTCTTCTTCTTCTGGGACCCCTATAATTCGAATATTGGTGCATTTAATGTTGTCCCAGTGGTCTCTGAGACTGTCCTCAACTTTTATCATTCTTTTTTTTCTTTACTCTGCTCTTCAGTAGTCATTTCCAGTATTTTATCTTCCAGGTCACTTATCCATTCTTCTCCCTCAGTTATTCTTCTATTGATCCATTCTAGAGAATTTTTAATTTCATTTATTGTGTTGTTCATCTCTGTTTGTTTGCTTTTCTGTTCTTCTAGGTCCTTGTTAAACTTTTCTTGTATTTTCTCCATTCTATTTCCAAGATTGTGGATCATGTTTACTGTCATATTCTGAATTCTTTTTCAGGTAGACTTCTTGTTTCTTCCTCATTTTTTAGGTCTGATGGGTTTTTGCCTTGCTCCTTCATCTGCTGTGTGTTTTTCTGTCCTCTCATTTTGCTTAACTTACTGTGTTTGGGGTCTGCTTTTCATAGGCTGCAGGTTCGTAGTTTCCTTTTTTTTTTTTTTTTGGTGTCTGTCCCCAGTGGCTAAGGATGGTTCAGTGGGTTGTGTAGGCTTCTTGGTGGAGGGGACTAGAGCCTGTTTTCTGGTGGATGAGGCTGGATCTTGTCTTTCTGGTGGGCAGGTCCACGTCTGGTGGTGTGTTTTGGGGTGTCTGTGGCCTTATTATGATTTTAGGCAGCCTCTGTGCTAACGGATGGGGTTGTGTTCCTGTATTGCTAGTTGTTTGGCATGGGGTGTCCTGCACTGTAGCTTGCTGGTATATGCACTTGATAAATGTGTTTTTTCTGTTTTTGGATGGACTGCTCTCTCTAGATCTTTTAGGTCTACTTGGTGTATACTATTGTTCAATTCCTCTATTTCTTTATTGATCTTTTGTTTATATGATCTATCCATTTTTGAAAATGGGGTATTAAATCACCAACTATAATTGTAGAAATTTCTTTTTTTTTTCTTTCAATCACATCAATGTTAGCTTTATACATTTGTGGGATCTATTGTTTGATACATATCTATTTATAATTGCTATCTTTGGGATGAATTTTCTTTTTTACCAAGTTATAATGACCTTATTTTCATCTTTTAACAATTTTTAACTTACAGTCTATTTTGTCTGATATTAGTAGAGCCACTGCAATTCACTTTTGTTTACTATTTATTTGGAATATATTTTTCAATCCTTTCAAGCTCAACTTATTTGTGCCTTTTGGTCCTAAGTGAGTCTTTTTTAGACAGCTTATAGTTATAGCATGTTTTTTATCCATCTTGCAGTTGTCTTTCTGTTCATTGGTGAGTGTTCTCTGTTTAGTTTCAAAATGATTACTAAGAAAGACTTCTGCCATTTTGCTATTGGTTTTCTGCATATCATTTTGGTCCTCAGTTCCTCCATTATTGCCTTATTTTGTGTTTGATTTTTTAAATTATTATTTTGAATTCTTTATCATTTTCTGTAAAATTTAAATTTATTTTCTTACTGATTTCTTTGGGAATTAAAATTAACATATTAAATTTATAACAATCTCATTGAATTATACTAATTTAGTTTCAGTATTGAACAAAACTTGTTTTATACATCATGATCCCTTTAATTTTTTTGTTACTTTTTAATATTTTAAAGATTACATCTATATATGCTATATATACATTAAGATAAGCATAATTATTATATGCATTTCTTTTAAATCATATAGGAAAAAAGGTGTTACTAAGCAAAATATGCAATAATACTGGCTTTTATATTTACCCATTTAGTTATAATACTTTTATCTGTGCTCCAACTTTCTTCACATGACTTCACATTACTGCCTAGTGGCCTTCATTTTCTGTCTGATGGACTTCCTTTAGCATTTTTAGTAGGTTGGTTATACTAGGAACAAACTCTTTCAGCTTTTGTTCATCTGGGGAAATCTTAATTTCTCCTTTATTCTGGAATAGTTTTTCCACAGTTAGAATTCTTATTTGTCAGTGTTTTTCTTTCAGCACTTTAAATATGTCTTCTCACAGCCATTCTCCCTCCATGTACCTACTTACAAATCAGTTGTTAATCTTATTGAGTAGCCCTTGAATGTGATGTCACTTATCTCTTGCTGCTTTCAAGATTCTGTTTATCTTTGGCTTTCTACAATTTTAAAATAATGTATCTTAGTGTGGATCTCTTTGTTTAACCCACTTAGTGTTCATTGAGTTCCTTGGCTTTCTAGATTCATGTACTTCAAGAAATGTAGGAATTTTTCAGCCATTATTTCTCAGATATTCTCTCTGCTTTTTCTCTTTCTTTCTTGAATTCCCACAATGAATATGTAGGTATGATTGATAGTGTCCCATAGGATTCTAAAACTCTTCAATTTATTTTCTTTTTCATTTCTTCTTTACAGTCAGATTAATTTAAATTGTCTTATTTTCATGTTTCCTAATTCAGTCTTGTTTTCTCAAATCTGTTGAACAGCTCTGGTGAAATTTTCATTTCAGCTATTGTACTTTTCGGCTCCAGAATCTGTTTTGTCCCCTTTTATACTTTCTTATTTCTTTATTGATATTTTACTTCTTCATAACTTGTTCCCCTCATTTCTTCTGTTTGTCATTGGTTTACTTAAACTAATTGAGAGTGTTTAGGAACGTTGATTTAAAGTATTCATCTAGAAAATCCAACATCTGCACTTTCTCATGGACAGTTTTCCTGTAATTGGACAATACTTCCTTGTTTCTTTGCAATCTTTTGAAATTCTTTTTTAAAATTGGACATTTTTAGTATTATGATGAGCAAAAAATAAAGGAAGAAAGACTGAGGGGGAAAACGAGCAAGAAATAAATGAAGAAAGGGAGGGAGGGAGTAAGGAAAGAACAGACAAGAAAAAAAGGAAATGAAAAGAAAGGATAATGGGGAAAAAAGCAAGAAAAGAAAAATTCTACTCCTCAAATTTTTGCATATTGATCCTGGGCACTTCTTTAGTGCTGAACCAGGACATTTACCACTCTGTCTGGTTATATTTCCTATTTGTTCTGAGAGTAAAGACCAGTGACAGTTGAAAGCTTATTGCCTTCTCAGGTCTTCTGTGAACATGTTTACTGACCTGAGAATTCATGTGACCCTAATTTCTCCACATACACAGCAGCTTTTAAAAACCCCTATTCCCTCAAAACACTCATTTTCTGGCTTTTTCTCCCATAATTTGGTGTGTTTATTGTTTGCATTTTTCCCCCCAGACAGCAGCAGCATCTTTTTCATTTGACTTTCATTGTTTATGAGGACTGCAGAGCTTCTCTGATCTGGTAGAGTTCCAAATTAAGCAAAACAACAGGAAGCTCCCTGTGGCATAGGGAGGCAAACCCAGTCATTTCAAAATAGATAAATAAGATTCTCTGGTTACAAGTTCTGTTCTGCTCCCTCAAGAATTGTCTGTTCACACAAGGAACACTAGCTGGCACCTTCAAGACCACGATCATGTGGAGAGAGGTTGAGGATGAGGGTTGGTTAATATGCCACAAAACTCTCTTACTCTCTTTCAGTGGTTTTTATCCTGACTAAGCATTTGCTTGCTTGGTTGCCATAAACTTTAGAATATGTTCCAGAGGCCCAGGAAGGTTGATTCTGGCAGTTTACCATTTATTTTGGTGTTTCTGTGGAGGGATAGACCCTAAAGTTCCCTACGCCTCCATTTTTACTGATACCACTGGTCTTTTTACAAGCTAATTTTTATTGAATACAGTCCAAGCCATCTGTTTACATTTGTTTACGACAGTTTTCAAACTACAATTTCAGAGTTGAGTAGTTGCCAAAGAGACTAATGACCTGCAAGCCTAAGATATTTAATAACTGGCCCTTTATGCAAAGTCTGCAGTCCTCTATGTTAAATTTTCTGTATACATAACCTGTGGTAAGATAAAGAGTGTGTTACTACTTTAACTCTATATGTAATTTTTTTTATTGCTTTATTCTACTGGATTAATGATGATCAGTAAAATGTTGATTAGAAATATTGGAATGGATATTCTTGCCTTATTGCCAGCCTTGGGAGAAATGCATTTTATTTTCACCTGAAAGTATGCTGTTAGTTATATACAGAGTATGTTTTCTTTATCTGCTTCCATACCCTTTCACAGAAGCATTTATGCTTCTAAGCAAATTTTGAATATATTCAGTCATTACTTTTTGAAATATTTTACTACTCTTTTCCTCTCCTTCTGGAGCCCAATAATATATTCAAAACCAGTCAATATTTTACTGCAGCTCACTGAAACTCTTAGATTTTCAGCATTTTTCTCTCTATGTTTAATTCTAGTTTTATTGCTATGTCTTCAATTTACTTTATTTTTTCTGCAGTGCCTAACCTGTTGTTAATCAAAACTAGTGAATATTTTATTTCAGATCTTATATTTTTCATCTCTAGTAATTGCTTTAAAGTCATTGTCTGCTAGTTCCATTACCTTTGTAATTTCTGGGTCTATTTTCTTTTGACTCATTTTTCTCTTGATTGTGGGTAATATTTTCCTACTTCTTTGCATTTTTAGTATTTTTGACTCATTGTTTGACATTGCAAATATTATTGTGTGTCTGGATTTCATTTGTTTTACCTTTAAGTAATAAAAGGGATAAACATGTCACTAAGGTGGGGAAAGATATCAAAGTATGTGAATATACAGTTTTAGAGTAGTGATACAGTTTTCAATAAAGAAAGGATGTTCAACTTTGCAATCATTCAAGGAAATGCAATTTCATACAGCAAGTTAGTCCTTCAAGTGGGAAGTAAGCTTTATGTAGCTTACAAAGGACTTAGAAATAACCTAGATATTTTAAAGTAGAAGAATTTTTTTTTAAATTATGGCACAGGCAATCTATGAAAAGGCTGAGAAAATGTCCATACATAAACATACTAATATCAATAAATTCTGAAGATCAGTAAAAAAAAATGGCAGTTGCAGAAAAATGGTATCTGAAGAGAAGATGCATTTGACTCAAATACACACATGCACGATACAAGTACATATTTCTATACGTAAAAATAATTCTATAAGTGTATTCAGAATAGTCTGAAAGGACTCATTTCAAATGGATAATGGTGGTTACCTATAGGAGACAAAAGGATAGGATGGGTATGTGTGTAAATTAGATGGTATTCAAAACAAGGGTGTTAAATTTTTGCGTGTATTTTCCCTTTTTTCTATGGAATCTCAGATGTTTAAATATAAAAGTACACTTTGGGTAATTAAAAATAAAATGGTCTAAATGGTTAAACACTAAAATTAAGGGGTTACTCTGAGGTGGGGGGAGCAATGGTGAGGGATAGTGAGTGAAAATCATTCATGCTTTAGCCTATATACTTCAATATAATTGGGATATTTAACAAAAATAATGTAAAGATAAGTGACTTCTGTGTTTTTTGCAAACAGTACATAATGAAACTGTGCTATGCAAGGGCCAACAAACATTTCTGGTAAACACCAGACAGTAAATATTTTAGGCTTTGAGAGAGACACATGCTCTCTGCCATAAATACCTTATTCTGCCATTGAAATGAGAAAGCATATATTGACAATATGTAAATGAATGTGTTTGGCTGTGTTCCAATATAACTTTATTTGCAAATGCAGGTGGTGGGCCAGATTTGGTCTTCAGGGTGCAAGTGGTCTACAATTCTTACTCTTATATAGTAAGAATACTATTAATACTTGTGTAGTGGAAAAAAGGGAACTGTGAATATTTGATTATCTACTATATCATAATGATATATTAAATCCATTTTATGTTACATTTATGGCAACACATATTAATTTAGGAATGTAGTTATTCTATTTCAATGATACAATTAAAATATATTCACCTTTACCAATTCAAAAGATAATAGTAATATTTTCATGAAAATGCACTTGCTACAAATTTAAAATATGCAAAATAACTATAAAAGCATAAAATGTGAAACAAAAATTCAAAGGAAAATATATGCTTAATGGAACACCAACTTCATATAGCGAATTGAGTGAGAATATTTTTAAGACCTACTTAGAATGTGTTTCTAGAGAATTTTACATCATTCTTCAGTTTTTGCAAGCAGTTGTAAGGTGACTGTAAAATTATAATTTGATATAGATGAGTTAGCATGTCACACAAAATACCCAAACAAATGACATATTGTAATATTTTGCTTAACTAAAATTGTATATTTGAGGTATAACATGAACTAACATGTTAATAACCAAAAGGTATTGAATTATTTATTTTAAAAAGTGATTTATGATGTTGTAAAAAATTAATGGAGCAGTTATTTTATCTATAAAAATGTTTCCTAATTCTGTCCTCTAATTTCCTAAAACAATACAGAATCCTTACATCTATTAGCTTTAAAACTGAAGAGAAAAGCTGAAATAGTTTACTCAGAATATGGACATTATCACTCCAATTTAATGAATACCTATCATGTGCAGTTATTTTTACATACGCTATCAGACTTAGTCTGAAGAAAAAGGCTCTGTGGAAAATAATATTATCCCTATTTTACTAATACAGAGAAAGTGACTCAGAAAAATTAAATCCTTATCATGATTATAGTGATAATAATAATGGAAATGGTATTCTTTTGGCATGGTGCCATCTTCTAAGAAGTTATTCTTCCCATTGTACTTTGTGAGTTTTCTTCAAAGAAGGGGACTATATTCTCTAATTAAGTTTGATCTGAATTGAAAAATTCAGGAAAAAAACAAATATGTGGGAAAAAAGTGAATATTTATTTTAAAGTCTTCACATCTATGGTAAAGTAAGGAACGGCCATCTTTTGGTAATGGTTTTCAGAAAACACCATTGTACATTTTAACACAAACCTTTTAGCTGTGTTACCTTGGCAAACTTACTTAGCTGCTATGAACCTCCTTTGTCTTATATGTAACAGAGTAACAATAATAATGATAATTCATAGCTCTCAGCCGTTTTGAAAATTAAATGAGAAGAAAGGGTAAACATCTTAGGCTAAGACTCAGTGAGTAAAGTGAAAATAATCTGTGATCAAAATTAGTAAAATTCTTGGGCTTCCCTGGTGGCACAGTGGTTGAGAGTCCACCTGCCGATGCAGGGGACAAGGGTTCGTGCCCCGGTCTGGGAAGATCCCACATGTTGCGGAGCGGCTAGGCCCATGAGTCATGGCCACTGAGCCTGCGCATCCAGAGCCTGTGCTCCACAATGGGAGAGGCCACAACAGTGAGAGGCCCGCGGACTGCCAAAAAAAAAAAAAAAGTAAAATTCCTTACATTATCACTTATGTTTGATTTTATACTCACTGACATACACAGTGATACACAGAATATGATGAGTTAACTAATACTTGGTTTATAAACAAGGATTTTCTTTTTTATTGACATATAGTTGATTTATAATGTGTTAGTTTCTGGTGTACAGCAAAGTGATTCAGTTATATATATATATATTTTTTCATATTCTTTTCCATTATAGTTTATTACAAGATACTGAATATCCGTGCTATACAGTAGGACTTTGTTAGTTATCTTTTATATATAGTAGTGTGTATATGTTAATCCCAAACTCCTAATTTATTCCTCCACTCACCTTTCCCCTTTGATAACCATAAGTTTTTATATCTGTAAATCTTTTTCTGTTTTGTAAATAAGTTCATTTGTATCATATTTTAGATTCCACATATAAGTGATCATATGGTATTTGTCTTATCTTTCTGGCTTACTTCACTCAGTATGATCTCTAGGTCCACCCATTTGCTGCAAATGGCAGCAAATTTTATTTTTTAATTTTTTTAAATTTTGTGAAGTATGGTTGATCTACAATGTTATGGGCATTATTTTATTCTTTTTTATGCCTGAGTAGTATTCTATTGTGTGGATATGTATATATGTGTGTGTGTGTGTGTGTGTGTGTGTGTGTGTGTGTATACACACACACACCCCAAAATCTTTTTCATCCATCCATCTGTTGATGGACATTTAGATTGCTGCCATGTCTTGGCTCTTGTAAATAGTGCTGCAGTGAACACTGGGGTGCATGTATCTTTTTGAATTAGAGTTTCCTCCAGTTATATGCCCAGGAGTTGGATTGCTGGATCATATGGCAACTTTATTTTTAGTTTTCCAAGGATCCTCCATACTGTTCTCCTTGGCTCTACCAGTTTAGATTCCCACCAACTATGTAGGAGGGTTCCTTTTTTTCCACACCCTCTCCATTATTTGTGTGTAGACTTTTGATGATGGCTATGCTGACTGGTGTGAGGTGATACCTCATTGTATTTTTTATTTGCATTTCTTTAATTATTAATGATGTTGAGCATTTTTTAATGTTCCTGTTGGCCATTTGGATCTCTTCTTTGGGGAAATGTCTATTTAGATCTTCTGTCCATTTTTTAATTGAGCTGTTTGGTTTTTTTGATATTGAGCTGTATGAGCTATTTGTATATTTTGGAAATTAATCCCTTGTAGGTTAAATCGTTTGTATTTTTTTCCAGCCTGTAGGTTGTATTTTCATTTGGTTTATGGTTTCCTTTGCTATGCAAAATGTTTTAAGTTTAATGAGGTGCCATTTGTTTTTATTTCCATTACTCTAGAAGACGGATCCAAAAAGATATTGCTGCAGTTTATGCCAAAGAGTGTTCTGCCTTTGTTTTCCCCTAGAAATTTTATAGTATCCAGTCTTATATTTAGGTCTTTAATCGATTTTGAGTTCATTTTTGTGTATGGCATTAGAGAATGTTCTAATTTCATGCTTTTACATGTAGCTGTTCAGTTTTCCCATCACCACTTATTTAGGAGACTGTCTTTTGTCCATTGTATAGTCTTGCCTCCTCTATGGTAGACTAATTGGCCATAGGTGCGTGGGTTTATTTCTGGGCTTTCTATCCTATTACATTGATCTATATATCTGTTTTTGTGCCAGCACCATACTGTTTTGATTACTGTAGCTTTATAGTATAGTTTGAAGTCAGGGGGCCTGATTTTTCTGGCTCCATTTTGCTTTCTCAAGATTGCTTTGCTATTTGGAGTCTTCTGTGTTTCCATGTAAATCTTAAAATTTTTGTTCTATTTCAGTGAAAGATGCCACTGGCAATTTGATAGGGATTGCATTGAATCTGTAGATTGCCTTGTGTAGTATTTCATTTTAACAATATTGATTCTTCCAATCCAAGAAAATGGTACATCTTTCCATCTGTTTGTGTCATCTTCAGTTTCTTTCATCAGCATCTTATAGTTTTCAGAATATAGATGTTTTGCCTTCTTAGGTAGTTTTATTACTAGGTTTTTACTCTTTTTTGATGGGATGGCAAATGGGATTATTTCCTGATTTCTCTTTCTGATCTTTTGTTGTTAGTGTATAGAAATGCAGCATACTTCTGTGTATTAATCTTGTATCCTATAATTTTACCAAATTCATTGATGAGCTCTAGGATTTTTCTGGTAATGTTTTTAGGATTTTTTATGTATAGTATCATGTCATCTGCAAACAGTGACAGTTTTGTTTCTTCTTTGCCAAATTGGATTACTTTTATTTCTTTTTCTACTCTGATTGCTGTGGCCAAAATTTTTAATGATGGCCATTCTGACCACTGTGAAGTCGTACCTCCATTGTAGTTCTGATTTGCATTTATCTAATAATTAGCGATGTTGAGCATTTTTTCATGTATCTATTTTCCACCTCTATGTCTTCTTTGGAGAAATGTCTATTTAAGTCTTCTGCCCATTTTTTGATTGGGTTTTTTGTTGTTGTTATTGTGCTGTATGAACTCTTTGTAGATTTTGTAAATTAAGCCCTTGTCAGTCAGATCGTTTGCAAATCTTTTCTTCTAGTCTGTAATGACTTTCTTATTAAGAAAACTTTATTCTCCCCAAAGTATTTTGATGTGAGCATATTGTTGTTAAAGAATTCTCCATGAGTCTCACACTTCTGCACATCTTTTATCAGGTTCTGCTTTATACTATTTTTTCAAGGATATTAAACAGCCTAGGAATTTAGAGATAGTGTCTCCTTCTTGAGGGCAGAGTTCAAAATTATTTCTTGAGCCGAATAATCAATATGATATCATTTTAGGATAGTTGGGCAGGTTTGCTAGTAGCCCTCCATATACTATTGGGGGGTTCTAAAACTGGCCTTGCTCAGTCATGACACAACTCTTGATTGTGCATCATCCATCTGGGCCCATCCTAGACGTCCCTGTGGGACTCGGAGGGGAGAGATAAAAGGAACTAATGTGAATGTGAAGCTCATGCTGCCTGCTGATCCATGAGTGATTAAGTTCCTTGTTTTTGATCAAGAGCCTCATGTCTTCTATTAAGGCTTGGCAGAATAACTTGTTGGATTTGAAGTAGGGAATGGCCTCAAATCCTACACAGTTGTTAATGTAATTGAGACTCAAAGTTTCTGCAAAGTAAATTTTAGGTTTTTTTTTTTTTATCACTTATCATATGATTTCTAGAAATTTGAAATTTATCTGATCTCACACAGTCATCTGGCTAAGAAAAGCTGAATCTTGTTGACTGTTTATCTTGGTGTAATTTGTAGTTTGTAAATTGAACTTAGGAAGTAATTTTTTGTAAGTAAGAAAGAGGAATTTTTATGATATTCCAAAAGCGGTTTGACAAAGAGAAATTAGTGAGAAATGCTATTTGGATGAAAACTCCCAAACAAAATTGTAAGTCTGTTTAAATTTAATTTCATCTTTTCCCTCAACATGTACATGGCCATATTTAGACACTATATTGTAATCCAACATATGGTTTCTCAAAACTTTTGATCAAATTTTTTTCTCTTCCATTTTGAAACAAATTCTTTTTATTTAAGCTCCAGATAAAGTAATTGAAACCATCTTGTGTAACATACACACTAAAGTCAAAAATGAAATTCACACTCCATGAAGCTAGATTCTCTCACTATGTGAAGTGCTCAAGAGCTGAGGCTGGTGGCTGACATGGTGGTCTTCATTTATGACATTTACCCACTAAGTTAATCAGTAGGTAGAATTACCATATTACAACTTTTAATCCTCTCTGGTTCTTTTCTCCCCTGTCTCCCTTCCTTTCTTCTTCCTCTGTCTTCTCTCTATCCCTCTCTCTTTGCCGTTATTTGCTGCTGTTTGTTCACTGCTCTCTCATTGTTTAATTAATTTATGTTTTATATGAAAATTATAAAACTCCATTGCTATTAGTTTTAACAAATTTAATATTCATTTTTTATATTGTCATTGAACTGGAAAGACACAGGGAAACCACATTGCTGGGAATCACTTAATCCAATGTACATCATTGCTAACAATTATATTTATTTCCACAAGAGTAGTAACAATATAGTTGCTAAAAAATATTGATCTACAACTACTGAATGGCCAGGAATGTGCCTGTTTGACTTCCCTGTATTGATGCTACATGCAAGTACTTAGAGATTGCTATACCTAGAGTGTTAGTTAGTACATCCTTCTCAAGTTCAGTTTTATAATAATGTGATAAATACATATAAAACAGAGTCTCAGACATTAGTGGATATCAGAAATTACTTGGTGCCAGGAACCAGAGAGACTAGGTTTGAAACGTGTCTTTACCATTATACTGAGTGTAAAGCACTGAAATTGTAATTTTGCCTTCTGTTTTCTCATCTCAAAAATGGAGATGATTATAGCACTTATTTATAGTACTGTCAAATATTAACCTATATACCACATATAGAACAATGTTTAGCATGTATATAGGTCTGATTTTTGTCAGTGTTATTATTATAAATAAATCCAGAAGCTTGCCAAAAGTCACAGATTTGGAACTAAATAACAGATACATGTACTGCAAATGACCAGTGTGGATCCCCACAAATTTCTAAAATAACTTCTGAATCCTTGCTAGTTGATTGTCAGTGTCACTTCATTGATGTTAAATATATCTTACTGTATTAAAATTACTTTGAAAATTAACAGCTCTCTAAAAACTGCAATTGTTACATGAAATATATATTCAATAACATACCATAGAATTTAAAATTTGCAGATTTCTAAGTGAAATGTATCATCTTTCATTCTGGGTTGTCTTTTTAAAATTTATTTTATTTATTTATTTATTTATGGTTGCATTGGGTCTTCATTGTTGTGCACGGGTTTTCTCTAGCTGTGAGGATTGGGGGTCTATTCTTCGTTACATTGCACGTGCTTCTCATTGTGGTGGCTTGTTGCAGAGCACAGGCTCTAGACACACGGGCTTCAGTGGTTGTGACACATGGGCTCAGTAGTTGTGGCTCATGGGCTCTAGAGCACAGGCTCAGTAGTTGTGCTGCATGGGTTATTTGCTCTTCAGCATGTGGGATCTTCCCGGACCAGGGCTCGAACCCGTGTCCCCTGCATTGGCAGGCAGATACTTAACCACTGCACCACGAGGAAAGTCATTCTGGGTTTCTTAAAGTTTATCTTTCCTACACTATTAGTCTCAAGACAAGTACCAGTTGTATTTCAGCCTAATCATTAAAACCCATTTGTTCAAAAAGACTGTAGAATTAGTATAATGTTTATTATCTATAATTTATCCAGCTTATTTTAAGAATAGTCAGAAGGATACTTTATCTGGAGCTTAACAGCAATAACACAAAAGCCAACAAGAGGCAAGTCACCTAAAACTAAAATCCACTGTGCAGTGAATTATAATAGAAGTATATAAAGGAGACCATGGAAACCTTGGGTATCTGAATCAGTGAGCATGAAAAAATAAGGCAACTCAGAGCAGATAATATTAAGGTACTATATTTAAATTCAAATGGCAGGAAAGCAATGTTTTAGCATGACTTTGGGCCTGACTTGCTGCTTCATTCATAAAACTCCGTTAGATCTTTTGTCAAAAATGTTTAACTAGTTTTCAGAGTCTGTCCTGCACAACATCAAAACTTCTAGACAGTTTTCTTTATGATGGGTCTCTGGCTACTATCCACACACATTTCTTTTACCAAGTTGAAGTCTACCATTTCTGAAACTCATTTCTTTCCCCATATGTCAAAGGTATTGACAGTTTCTTTCACATCACCAGAGAAACTTTCCAGTGTTACTTATTTAAAATTTATTTCAGCTTTATTGAGATATTATTGACATACAACATATGTAAGTTTTAAGGCTTATAATGTGGTGATTTGTTACATGTATGTCTTCCAAAATGATCACCACAGTAAAGTTATTTAACACCGCCATCTCCTCACATAATTACCATTTTTCTCTTTTGGTGATAATGTTTAAGATCTACTTTCATAACAACTTTCAAGTACATAATACAGTATTGTTAATTATAGTCACCATGCTGAACATTAGATCTGCAGAATTTATTCATCTTATAGCTGGACATTAGTACCCTTTGACAAACAGCTCCTGATTTCCCCCACACCCTGGTCCTTAGCAATGACCATTACACTCTATTTCTGTGAGTTCAGATTTCTTTGATTCCATGAGTGAGAACATACAGAACATACAGAATTTGTGTTCCTCCCTCTGACTTATTTCACTTAGTGTAACATCCTCAAGATCCATTTATGTTGCTGTAAATGCCAGTTCCAGTGTAACTTAACACTCCAGGTTTACATGCATGCCATGATAGAAATAATACATCATAAATAATCTGTTTTATAAGTTTTCATTCTTTTATTTTAACATAAGATTGTGTGTTATACCTCTAAACTCTAGACTGTTATTCTGTGTTAAGACAGGATTCTTCCCTCTTTGGACACAGTGATTAATGAAGCAATTTTTATAATATTCCAAAATGGCAGTCAAATCCCAAACTCTTGGAATATGAAAAGATGAGAATTGTGTTGAATTTCAAGTGAGGAAAACTTGTATATAACATCATTATGCATTTACTAAATAGTACAACCTTGGCTTCTTTGATGTGTCTTCTTTCAGATTAATTTGTTTTTATCAGGTCAACTTTTGCATGGAAATCAAATTCTTTTTGTATATTTCTAAGTTCTTCAATTTCCTTTTATTAAATAATAATAATCAATACATCAAAAGCCATCCACAAGTATAGAATGAAGATAAAACTTGAAAAATAAATTTGAAACATACTTAGAAAGCAAAGACTAATGAAAAATGAACAGTCCTCAAGCTTACTTGATTCAAAAGTTTTTATTTCTCATTGAAGTAAATCTTGAAGTTTTGGAATGGTCTTTCTTCCATGTAATGATGCTTTTTTTTTAATGGTTGTATTTTCCTCATCAATTAGGATTACCAGATAAATACAGGAATTATTTTGAATTTCAGATAAAAAACAAATATTGTATGGAATATGCATAAACTAAAAGCTCTTTCTTTATCTCAAACTCAAATTTTACTGGGGGCCCTATATTTTTATTAATCTGTCAACCCTCATTATTATGATAAACTGGAAGTTGCTGAGATAAATAGTGTTGATATGATAAATGCCCTTTAACAAATTCATCAGATTTATAGCTCAATTTATCATAAATCAGAATTCTAATGAATTTTAGAGCTGTGTAATTCAATTATCTGTTGAGAATGTTAGTTTCTTATAAAATAATATTGTCCAGATAACTATTGCATATAAATTCATTTCTCATAGTTTATGCCTGGGAGTTTAATTTACCTATGCCTCTACTTTAGATAAAAAATATTTAGAGGTTTTTATACAAATATAAAAATAGAGTAAGATTACAACAATCAAATGAGAAAATTGAAATGGTAAAAGAAAAGCCTCTCATTAAACACTAGTTTCTTTCATGGTACTTCTGATGTATCAGAACCACTATGTTTGTACTAATCCTGGTTTACCACTTGTAGTTGTGTTAACTGCTCCTCATCCAGCATAATTTCATTTTACTTCTCATTCCAATCACTCTCTTTTTGACACAGCCTAATTTACCAATGCTTCTGTTCTCATCTGGCCAGCTCAGAAATTTGTTAAATTACCACATTCCATTGTTCTGAAAATTGCACTTGTATAAATTCTGCTTAAGACGGTGTCTCAGCTTTTTGAATAGATTGTACAACCGAATCGTTTCATATTGTTTTTAGATTTTGCTAAAAGCCATAACTCCTCCCTCTACGTAATTTCTTTTAAGTCTTTGTTTTCTTCTCATTTTGGTGGTTGGTTTGGGTTTTTTAAAAAACCTGGAAATTTACAATTATCTTTTTAAGAATAGCTAATATTCTACCAAAGTCATTTTGTCAGCAGTCAAATTTGTTTACTTTATATCTTATCTTAATTTTCTCAAGTCACTACTGAAGGAGCAAAATGAAATGCTGTAAAAGATTACTGTGGTAAGCAGAATAGTATAGGGGTTCCCAAAATATCCACATCCTAATCCCTAGAATTTGTGAATATGTTACTGTATATGGCAAAAGGGACTTTGTAGGTAAGATTAAGTTCAGGACCTTGAGATGCAGAGATTATCCTGGATGATCAAATAAGGCCCAACCTAATTATATGGATTCTTAAAATTGAAACCTTCCTGGCTAGATTCTGAAGATGTGAGTATTGAAAAATGGTCAGGGAGATGCACTGTTGGTCACTTTGTAGATGGAGCAATGAGGCCACAAGCCAAGGAATATGGACAACCTCTTGATGCTGGAAGAGACAGGGAAAGAGATTATCCTCTAGAGCCTTCAGAAAAGGCATCTTGATTTTTAGCCCACATCAGACTGTTAACCTATAAAACTGTAAGATAATAAATTTATATTAAGTCAATAACTTTTGGGCAATTTGGAAATGAATTTCACAACTATAGGACACTAATGATTACCTTTCCTGATTTTACAATCACCAGTTATTCAGATCACTTGGTAATAATTGCTTAATGATATATTTATCTGCTTTATCAGCTCTAAAGTAAAACAACTAGTTTTGAAGAATGAGGTTTTACTTAATTAAAATAAAAGTTAATGGTTATTAAAGGTAATAAATGAGTTGATATTTTTTCAGTAGCTATTGGATATTGGAAGAGACATTGTGTTTGAAATCAAAATGGCATGAACAATTGGTAACAGAGTAAAGTAGCTTTGAAAGATTTAAACATGAAAATCAGGATATAAAGAACACAACATTATGAAATGGAAGCCTATTGTCTAAAAGTTTCTTTTAAACATTTTTTTCTAGTACTGATTATAAAGGACCAAAGGTGAAAAGAGTATAAATTAGGTCTTTATTAGCATGATTACAGAATCATTAGTGTTCTGGGAATTTTATGCCATTTCCATTTATGTTTCTAAGAGATAATCTCTTAGAAATATAGACTATTGTGTAGATTGACAATCTTTGTCACACTGAGAATATCTTGCTCACTTCTTAGATTTGGAAAAAGTACACAAATTAAAGATCTTTAGATTTAAATAAGACAGGACATATATGATATTTATAAACGGACATGCTATACCTATATATTGCAGTGAGGTTATAATAAGTTATAAGAATATTTATGGAAAATATCTTGGAATGCTTCTATATTGTGTAACAAGTTTAGCTTGCTGTGTCATTCATAAACTTAAACATAAAAGTAAATCTGTAGTGTGTTTTTTGTGAATTCTTGGATAAGGTCAGTTAAGGAGAGTTCAGATGTTCCCATTCTCAAATACTCTAATGGACACAATTGTTGAGATAAGTGAGAATATAGAAATACGGGAATAAATAAATATTTACTTGATAAGGATTATAATTTAACTCATTTCTGAGTTTGTCATCCCATACAGTGTCACTGGGAATTCTTTCAGTGACTTTTCTTGTAATTTCTGCTTTCCACGTAAAATGTTCTGCATAGGGTCCATTACTTGCCTACTGCTGCTATAATATACTACTAAAAACTTGGTGACTTAACAACACAAATTTATTATCTTATAGTTCTGGAAGTCAGAAGCCTGAAATGGGTCTTACTGGGCTACAATAAAGGTGCCCACAGAACTGTATTCCTTTCTGGTAGCTCTATGGGAGAATCTGTTTCCTTGCCTTTTCCAGCTTTGAGAGGCTGCCTGTATCCTTGGCTGTGGCTTCATCTTCCGTCTTCAATGCCCAGCATTTAAATGTCTGATTCCATTGTCATAGCTCTGACCCTGGCCCTATGATGTCTTCTTATAAAGACTTTTGTGATTACATTAGACCCATGGGGATAATACAGAATAATCTTCCTATCACATGATTCTTAATCACATCTACAAAGTCTCTTTTTACCGTTTAAGGGACATAGGTTCTGGGATTAGGGCATGATGAGCCTCTTTGGGGATAGTTGTTCTGCCTACTACTTAAGGTAAACACTCGTCTTTAATCTCAACTAAATCATTGTCTGTAAAAGTTAGCCATTAAAAAAATAATATATATTTACTTTTTTATAACTATTTAAAAGTGTGGGAGTCACAGACAACTGAAAAGAATGCTGTATGCATGTCAGCGCAATACATTTCAAAGACTGGAAAAGAACGCTGGGATTAGAGTTTGTGAAAGATATAATTGATGAGTGAGATTCTTGAATTGATTCTAGCTACCTAACACTCACAAGACATCAATTTCCTGGGAAGGCACCCCGGAGCACTCTCGGGAAGGGTAGATTGTGTCACTTAATCAGTGTTCACACATCCCTCATGTTTGACTATCAGGAAAGCATTATACTCAGTGTTAAAGATGGGGAAAATAAACATTTAGTGATTTTCTTATTTTTCTGGGGGAGGGGGGCAATTGTAATTTTGTCAACTGTTAGATTCTTTGGCAGTTTGGAACTGTTCTTCTCTGTTTATCCAAAAATTCTGTGCTCTCTCACTCAGCCTAATACAGAACTTTCTTGACCTGAACTTCAAAAGAGTATCATTCTAATTATAAACACCTAACAATACAAGTCTCAAATGCTACGAATCCTGAAGCATACTTTCATGATACATAGATACATTTTTAATGACAAATAATTCTAGCCTGGCATAATTATCATAGTTGGCAATAGGTTAACATATCTAAAAAACAAGTGTTAGCATTTATTAACATTTTCTACAAGCAATCAGCTAATAGATGTATTTACACATTCATATATACAAAGGCAGAGTATGTGATAAGAATACAAATATTATCTTCATTTTAACTTAATTATATTCAGTACTACAATGTCAGTGCATTATTGGATAAAATGAAAGTACAAGTTAATATTTTAGAAAACAAGCAGTAAAATGACCAAAGAAAAGGAAATGTTCCAGGCAGAAGTTTCTTTTCTCTGTACAGAAAATATAGACTGACTTTGCTAATCTTTAGAAAAATACTCACTAAAGTAACTACGAAGATTTGCTGTTAATATTTCCCCTAAAAAAAGAAACTTTAATTTATTCAAAGTATTTTTTAATAATTTCTTTGCTGTCAAATATCAGCCCTTTGATAATACTGAGAACGTAGTAAAAATAATAGAAAAACAATGTGTTGAGGTTATCTTCCTTGCCCTGGTACCATCAAGTAAAGAAAGTTAACTGCTGAGCACAGCAGTGCTCAAAGAATTCATGCAGCGAGCAGCTGCCTACTTTGGGAAAACATGTGTTTAATAATACCTTCTGCTCCAGGTACTTTTGCCTTTATAGTCCAATAAGTTTCAGCTGCACTCAAGGACAAGACTCAGGAAATCAAAATGTTTCAATAGAAACTGCTCTAAATAGTTTAATAGATGAAATTAGTCTTTGTGTCTACACAAAACTAGTAGATCAATAACTGTTATATATTTGACTTTCTCAAATAATAATTTAGACTAATTTCCATGTCCATAATTAATATTCTATTTAATTAAATAATCATACTGATAAGTTTAGAGAGGTATATCAAAAAGTTAATTTCCCTGAGTTTTTAATTTTAATTAAAATCAAATTAAGGTCCTAAGTTTGAAAGTTATCATTTTAAAAGTATAGTATTAAGGCTGACTCTTCTAAGTAGTACACTGAAGCTATTTTTGCAATCAGTTTTTTCTTTAATGGCAACAATTTTTTATGGTATTCTCAATACTGGAGTAAGTAGTCACAAATAAAACCTAAAATTTTAAAAGGTTGACACAAAAACAATTTTAAGCACATATATGGTTATTCTTAGCTTCTTTAATCTTTGAGAAAATAATGTTATATTTTTAATTTCAAGTAAAGTTATATATCATGTATTAAAATTGTTTCTATTAAATTTTATGATATAAAATTATAGTATACTTACACTATCATAAGCAGGGGTTTTTATTTGCTTGAAAAGAGAAATTTAATCAATATTTTGCTCACAAGATATCCAATAGTTTGTTTTCAAACGTTCATATAATTGATCCATATGTTCACATTCAATTCATCTATCACTTAGGATTTGGAGTTTTTGTTTGGTCCTTCTTTTAAAGGACAAGATTCTTCAGAGTAAATATAAGACATTCAAGGCATAAATAGAGACACAGATATAGAAAACAAATGTATGGACACCAAGGGGGGAAAACGGGGGTGGTTGGTTGTGGGATGAATTGGGAGATTGAGATTGACATATATACACTAATAAGTATAAAATAGATAACTAATAATAAAAATAAGACATACTTTTAACAATTCTAATTTAAACTATTATGTCTTAATTCAGCTAATTTAATAATGGTGAGGTCAATGGTAGTTCATTCAGTAGAAACAAACAATATGAATAATTGGGAAAGTTTCACTTTTTGTTCCTAATTTTTGGCATTATGTAGTCAGATCCTAAGATTTACATCCATATTTATGCCTTTGAATTTTGGAAACATAATTGAAAAACACAAAACAATCTAATTATAACCCCTTGATTCTTTCCTTCATTTTCATCAATCATAGTGCAATTGAATGTCAAGAGATTGAGAGATTCCACTGGGAATACATACATTAGCATGTCAGCTCTGTCCAGTTGATCTAATAAGCAGGGAGCCTAGCAAGTTATGAATCAGTTTCACCAAACTTATTGCACATCAATTTAACAAATTTCAATTATATGAATAACTCAATTTAGTGACCATTTGAGCACCAACTGTTCCATGCTGTTAAATATATTTAATCCAAATCACCCTTTAAATTAATCTACTTGGACTCCAGTAGCTCATTCATTGATTCCACAATACATGTGCTGAATGCTTACTACATAAACAGACCCATGGTAAGAAAGACATAGAATTGTACACACCAAGGTCATAATAAACTTGAAAAAGTTTGATTTATGGGTTTTAAGACACAAACATATCACTAATATCCAAGGTGCTGATGATTATGAATAATTCAACTGACTGTTATAATAGCTCAAAGAGGTAGAGTATACTGTAATCAAAGTCAACAAGTAAGGTGTCATAGAAGAACTGGTGAGGCAAACTGACTTTGAAATATAGGGAAGGGTTTTACAGACTACAATGAAGAATTATTAGAGGAATATAAATATCAGAACAAAGGTACTGTGAATGAAAAGCACAATGCTTTTTCAGTGAATGAAAAGTTATTTCAATTGCAGGGAAAGTGAGATTTATGCATTTATGTATTAGTGAACCTATTGCTATATAAAACTGAAACACACTGGGACAATTTTGAAGGCTTGGGGAAAAAAAAACTTGACAAGTTTAAACTAGTCATTGCATGGAAAAAAGAAAAAACTTTTTGATTGGAAAACCAATTATGATAAGTCCAGATATGAGAAGAGAGGAACATTTTTAGATTTTATAATATTGATATGAAAATGTATAAAAATGAATAGTGAGGTTGGGAAGAAAAAGAAGAACGTTCAAATCAAGGCCATATAAGTTATGCAGTGCCATAAAAGCTACAAGAGGCACAGTGTAGAAAGGAAGAGGCCAACCCCACTGTTCTCTGGAAAGAATTGTTGAACTCATGTTCCTTTGGGAAAGTTAGATTTTAATTCTTGTGAGTATGTAAAGATGAATATCATAGAAAAAAAGGTAAATATATACATACATCAATCACCATAAAGCAAAGAAATGTGTAGAATGGTATGTCGGAGACTTGTAAAAAAGAAAAAAAAAGTGAGTGGAATAAAAATAATGGTAGAAAAATAGAATGCTTTGGATGACACTTTGTGCTTATACTTGAGGTAATAATGATCATTAAGTATAGGTAGAAAGAAGGAATATAATCTGTAGGGAGTCAGACAAATGTGACAGAATTAGAATTAATCTGGCATTTTGTTTTTGGTGGGACTTTTGATTAATCTCAATTTTTCAACTAGAATCCCTTCTCTCTCTTTTTTTTTTTTATTCAATAGTTTCAGTTTTGCCATGAGTTTTCCTAGTGTGGCTATAGATAAAACTCTGTATGCCCTCTGACCTGGTATTTTCCAGCCCACACACATTTCAGCACCCACAACTATGCAAGCTGAAATGAAGAGGTTAAATGTGTGTTTTGGCTCCTATAAATTAGAAAAGTAAGTAGAAGGGCTAAATATTCTGGGTCAAGCCCCTAACCCAGATTTAACTGTGTCTTTTTTTAGGAATATGCCATTTCTATTGCCTGTTGTTTCATCTGTGTTATATCACACTCAAAAGACTAGCTATTTTGGAGTGATACACTCCTCACATCTTAATAGCTTATAACAACAAAGGTTTACTCTTTCTCCCCCATGTGCCCATCATCTGGGACACAGATGGACAAGGAAGCTGCAATTTTGGACCTTGGAGGTCATTGTGGCAAAGGGAAGGTGGCTCGGAAGAGCTCATAAGGAAATAAAATACTCCTCAAAAAGACACACCTCAATTCACTCATATTGGTTAAAACTATTCCTCTGGTAAAAACTCAGTTACAAGAGACTCAGAAAGTGCAACCCTGTGTTCTGAGAGGACATTTAGAAATGTTTGACAAATTACACTAATTATTATCAAATATGAAAAAGAACACTAACTGTGAAGTCAGATACACTTGTGTTCAAAACCACCTGAATATTTAACTTTAAAGCTTCAGTTTCAATATTGGCAAAATGAGTTTAATAATATCACCCTTCAGTGTTGTTACTATAAATATACTTGATGTATTAAAATGACAATAATATATCATTACAATAAATAACCATTGTTAAAATCCTTCTGTAAATGTTTAAAATTTTAACAATATAGTATATTTTTTAAACTTCTGCAATACCCTATCCTAAGTAATCAATACTATGACACTTTTTTATTTGACAACATAAATCACCATCACTGAGAATATGTTGAGGAAAACTTGATCTCTTTGAAAAGGATAAGAGGAAACTGTCTAAAGTGTAAATAATTACTTCTTTAATCACATTTAATATAAATTTTAATTTTGTAATGTTGGGCTTTTTAAAATTTGGGTACAGTTCACGTGTTTGAAAGTGTTATGAGTTGTTTCTTACCAATGATTCTTATCTCATTTTTCTTAATGAAGCAGGAATATTTAGTGCCACTCACCTTGACCTGAAATGCTATAATAAACTAATCTCCCTGAAGAGAACCTAACACAATCTAACACATGTTCATTTAATTCAGCTCTTTTAAGACAAAGCTTAAGCTCGTACATTTATCTGTATATTTTCTACTGAATTACTCTTCATGTTCCTAAAGTTTAATGATTAAAACTGACTTAACTGTATGACTGAATTATAAAATTATAAGGTTAAAAGTTAATCCTTCATTAATAAAATCAGGAGTCATTAAACTGGTATTAATTTTTGATTATTATTATAATCTTAATTTATTCCTCAAATTAATTGGGTCTTCCCATATTATGATAATAAAGATAGTAGGCTTAACATCACAATCCCTTTAAAATGTAACCTCATAGTCTTATATAAGTGAAACAAATTTCATTTATTTACGGCAATGGTCTGCTATATCAGAGTGTTATGAACCTACCTCATTCTTTTGATAATCCTAGAAAAGCGGCGAGTTTGAGGTGAAAGGAGTCTGAGGAGAGAGATGCTGCTCCCTTTGATGGATAGCTTGGCCAAAGAGAGCAGAGTTAGTGCTTCTGATCACTGATCTGGAAATACAAGCCATTTAAGTAGTACTAAAGGCCAATGAACTAGAACTTCTATTGCTACACTTAATTATTTGTATAATTAAATTATGTATACAAAAGGATATTGGAAATGATGGTTTCAGCAAAATAGCATGTAGTGTTATTGAAATAATAGACAAATACTCGTGTGTGTGTTGTGATTAATGTTCCCTTTAATGTGATAACTTGTTTATTTTCAAAATACAGAATAAAAACTGTTTGAACTAAAAGTTCAGGAAAGAATTCTAAAGATGCTACCAGAAAACTATTAGAGCTAATCAATGAATCTGGTAAAGTAGCAGGATACAAAATTAATGAACAGAAATCTCTTGCATTCCTATACATTAATGATGAATAATGGTGAAAAAACTGAAAGTGAAATTAAGGGGACACTCCCATTTACCATTGCAACAAAAAGAATAAAATATCTAGGTATAAACCTACCTAAGGAGAAAACAGACCTGTATGCAGAAAATTATAAGACACTGATGAAAGAAATTAAAGATGATACAAATAGATGGAGAGATATACCATGTTCTTGGATTGGAAGAATCAACATTGTGAAAATGACTATACTATCCAAAGCAATCTACAGATTCAGTGTAATCCCTATCAAACTACCACTGGCATTTTTCACAGAACTAGAACAAAAAATTTCACAATTTGTATGGAAACACAAAAGACCCTTAATAGCCAAAGCAATCTTGAGAAAGAAAAACGGAGCTGGAAAAAGCAGGTTCCCTGACTTCAGACTATACTACAAAGCTACAGTAATCAAGACAGTATGGTACTGGCACAAAGACAGAAATATAGATCAATGGAAAAGGATAGAAAGCTCAGAGATAAACCCACGCACATATGGTCACCTTATCTTTGATAAAGGAGGCAAGAATGTAAAGTAGAGAAAAGACAGCCTCTTCAATAATTGGTGCTGAGAAAACTGGGCAGGTATATATAAAAGTATGAAACTAGAACACTCCCTAACACCATACACAAAAATAAACTCAAAATGGATTAAACACCTAAATGTAAGGCCAGACACTATCCAACACTTAGAAGAAAACCTAGGCAGAACACTCTATGACATAAATCACAGCAAGATCCTTTTTGACCCACCTCCTAAGAAATGGAAATAAAAACAAAAATAAACAAATGGGACCTAATGAAACTTAAAAGCTTTTGCACAACAAAGGAAACCATAAACAAGACTAAAAGACAACTCATAATGGGAGAAAATATTTGCAAATGAAGCAACTGACAAAGGATTAATCTCCAAAATTTAGAAGCAGCTCAATATCAAAAAAACAAACAATCCAATCTAAAAATGGGCAGAAGACCTAAATAGACATTTCTCCAACGAAGATATACAGATTGCCAACAAACACATGAAAGAATACTCAACATCATTAATCATTAGAGAAATGCAGCTCAAAAGTACAATGAGAGAGCTTCCCTGGTGGCACAGTGGTTGGGAGTCCACCTGCCGATGCAGGGGACACGGGTTCGTACCCTGTTCCAGGAGGATCCCACATGCCGTGCAGCGGCTGGGCCCGTGAGCCATGGCTGCTAAGCCTGCACATCCAGAGCCTGTGCTCCGCAACAGGAGAGGCCACAACAGTGAGAGGCCCGCGTACCACCAAAAAAAAAAAAAAAAAATACAAGGAGATATCTCACACCAGTCAGAATGGCCATCATCAAAAAATCTGCAAACGATAAATGCTGGAGAGGGTGTGGAGAAAAGGGAACCCTCTTGCACTGTTGGTGGGAATGTAAATTGATACAGAGAACTGTTCTCCATATGGAGAACAGTATGGAGGTTCCTTTAAAAACTAAAAATAGAACTACCATACAACCCAGCAATCCCACTACTGGGCATATACCATGAGAAAACCATAATTCAAAAAGAGTCATGTACCAAAATGTTCATTGCAGCTCTATTTACAATAGCCAGGACATGGAAGCAACTTAAGTGTCCATCAACAGATGAATGGATAAAGAAGATGTGGCACATATATACAATGGAATATTACTCAGCCATAAAAAAAACGAAATTGAGTTATTTGTAGTGAGGTGGATGTACATAGAGTTGTTATACAGAGTGAAGTAAGTCAGAAAGAGAAAAACAAATACTGTATGCTAACACATATGTATGGAATCATAAAAAAAAAAAAAGAAAGGTCATGAAGAACCTAGGGGCAAGACGGGAACAAAGGCACAGACCTACTAGAGAATGGACTTGAGGATGTGGGGAGGGGGAAGGGTAAGTTGGGACAAAGTGAGAGAGTGACATGGATATATATACACTACCAAATGTAAAATAGATAGCTAGTGGGAAGCAGCCGCATAGCACAGGGAGATCAGCTCGGTGCTTTGTGACCACCTAGAGGGGTGGGATCGGGAGGGTGGGAGGGAGGGAGAAGCAAGAGTGAAGAGATATGGGAACATATGTATATGTATAACTGATTCACTTTGTTATAAAGCAGAAACTAACATACTGTAAAGCAATTATACTCCAATAAAGATGTAAAAAAAGAAAGTTCAGGGGAAGATATAGTTAGGATATGCTTCCTACTTTCAGTAAGTGTCAGTATTCTAACCTCATTTGTAGATACTTTTCAAAATTTTAAGAAGGGCATTAAAAATCATTTCCTCAGAATGAGGTTAGTGATATTCTTCCTTGGTAATCTGATTTTTTGCATTATTATTTTGAAAAATTTTTTATAGCTTAATCCATAAAAATACGATATAACTGCTCTGACCTTTTGCAGTTGCATACTGTATATTTTCTAATGTTAGTTTTCCCAACAATCATCATTTAGAAGGGAATTATTTTGATAGAGACCTAACAAAATATGAAATAGATTGAATTCATAAGAAAGGAAAAGATGCTTTCAGAATGATTTTGTGTTAACCTAATGCTGTTCTTTGTAAGTGGAGTTGCTGATATTTCATTGTCCTTAGAAGCTTATGGAATTTATTATGTCTTCCCTCATGTATTTAGAATTTCTGCCTTTATTGGTAAAATAGGACTTTCAATACAGTACTTTTCTATAATCTAGAATCTGTCTTTCAGATATCCAATCTGGATTAGTAATAGGGACTCAGCAGTCTGAGTGTATGGATATAAATCCCAAGTTGACAAGTTTTTGTTTAAAATTGGTAAAGTGTGTAAACTCTTTTGGCCTCATTTTTCTCATCTTTAAATGAGGAAGATAATATTACATTTTTATATGGATTAAATACTATTACTGATATATAGTTTTAAAAGTAGTGTTGTTGTTATTCTTCATGGTATTGTCACAATCATTTACCTCACATTTATATGCTTATGTTTGATTCTCTGTTGTAACCTACAGCCTATGTTTGACTTTGTTCAGATTTGGGATCCCTATGGTCGTTTCACAAAAAAAAAACTTTTGTCCTTTTTTAAAAAATTAAATTTAGTTGATTTACAATATTGTGTTAGTTTTGGTGTACAGCAAAGTTATTCAGTTATATATATATTTTTTTCATATTCTTTTCCATTGTAGGTAGGTCCTTGTTTATCTACTTTACATATAGTAGTGTGTATCTGTTAATCCCACACTCCAAATGTATCCCTACATCTCTTTCCCCTTTGGTAACCATAAGTTCATTTTCTATGCCTGTGAGTCTGTTTCTGTTTTGTCAATAAATGCAATTGTATTATTTTTTAGATTCCACATATAAGGGATGTCATTATTATGTTATATTTGTCTTTCTCCATCTGAATTGACTTCACTTAGTATGATATTCTCTAGGTCCATTCATGTTGCTGCAAATGGCATTATTTCATTCTTTTCTATGGCTGAGTAATATTCCATTGTGTGTGTGTTTGTGTATATGTGTGTATACACTTTTTTATCCATTCATCTATTGATGGACACTTAGGTCCCTAGTATGTCTCAGCTATTATAAGTAGTGCCACTATGAACATTAAGGTGCATGTATCTTTTCAAATTAGAGTTTGGTGTTTTCCAGATATATGCCTAAGTGTGGGATTGCTGGATCATATGGTAGTTCTATTTTTAGTTTTTAAGGAATCTCCATACTCTTTTCCATAGTAGCTGCACCAATTTACATTCCCACCAACAGTGTAGGAGAGTTCCCTTTTCTCCACAGCCTGTCCAGCATTTACTATTTGTAGACTTTCTGATAATAGCCCTTCTGACTGGTGTGAGGTGATACCTCATTGTGTGTTTTGTTTTGTTTTTACTGAAGTATAGTTGATTTACAACATTGTGTTAGTTTTAGATGTACAGCAAAGTGATTCAGCTATCCATTTTTTTCAGATTCTTTTCCATTATAGGTTATTACAAGATATTGAATATACTTCCCTGTGCTATACAATAGATCCTTGTACTTTATCTATTTTATATATAGTAGTGTGTAACCTCATTGGTATTTTGTGTGTGTGTCTGAATAGTATTCTATTGTGTGGCTGTATTACCTTTTGTTTGTCCATTTGTCAACTGAATTTAGTTTCTTTCCACATTTCCACTCTTATGAATAGTGTTGCTATGAACATCCGTGTACAAGTTCTTATGTGTACATATGTTTTCAATTCTCTGTGGGTATGTACCTAGAAGTTGAATTGCTGGGTCATATGGTAACTCTATATATAACTTTTTGAGGAATCTCATTGGTATTCTTGCATTTCTCTAATGATTAGAGATGTTGAGCATCTTTTCATTTGTCCATTGGCCATCTATATATCTTCTCTAGGGAATTCCTGCCCATGTTTTGATTATGTTGTTTTCTTTTTTGATATTGAGTTGTATGAGCTGTTTTTATATTTTTGGAAATTAATACCTTGTCAGTCACAACATTTGCATATATTGTGTTGGCCAAAAAGCTTGTTCGGGATTTTCCATAAGATTTCATAGAAAAACCCAAACAAATATTTTGGCCATCCCAATATTTTCTCTTCATAGGTTGTCTTTTTGTTTAGAGTTTCCTTTGCTGTGCAAAAGCTTTTAAGTTTGATTAGCTCTCATTTGTTTATTTTGCCTTTATTTCTTTTTCCTTGGGAGATCTAAGAAAATACTGCTACAATTTATGTCAGAAAGTTTTACCTTTGCTCTCTTCTAGGAGTTGTATGGTGTCATGTCTTAGAGTTAGGTCTTTAAACCATTTTGAGTTTATTTTTGTATATAGTATAAGGGTGTGTTTTAAGTTCATTGATTTACATGAGGCTGTTCAGCTTTTCTAACACCACTTGATGAAGAGACTGTTTTTTCTCCATTGTATATTCTTGCCTCCTTTGTCAAAATTAATTGACCGTAGGTGTGTGGTTTTGTTTCTGGGCTCTCTCTTCTCTTCCATTGACTGTTTTTGTGCCAATACCATGTTATTTTTATTATTGTAGCTTTGTAGTATTGTATGAAGTCTGGGAGGGTTATGCCTCTAGCTTTGTTCTTTTTTTCAGGATTGCTCATCATTTTGGGGTCTTTTGTGGTTCTATATAAGTGTTAAGATAATTTGTTCTAGTTCTGTGAAAAATGTCATGGGTAATTTGATAAGGATCACATTAAATCTGTAGATGACTTTGGGTGGTATGGCCATTTTTAAAATATTAATTCTTCCAATCCAAGAGAATGTGATATCTTTCCATTTCTTTGAATCGTATTTAGTTTCCTTTATCAGTGTTTTACAGTTCTCAGTGTATAGTCTTTCACCACCTTGGTTAGGTTTATTCCTAGGTTTTTGTTCTGTTTTGTTTTGTTTGATGTGATTTTAAACAGAATTTCTTTTTTACTTTCTCTGATATTTCATTGTTAGTATAAAGAAATGCAATAGATTCCAGCACATTAATGCTGTATCCCTCCAGTCTGCTGAACCCATTTACCAGTTCCAATAGCTTTTGTGTGGGGTCTTTGGGGTCCTCTATATAGAGTATCATTTCATCTGCACATAAGGAAAATTTTACCTCTTCCCTTCCAATCTGGATACCCTTTATTTCCTTCTCCTGTCTGATTGCTGTGCCTAGGACTTTCAATAGCATTTTGAAAAGAAGTGGTGGGTGTGGGCATCCCCATCCCATTCTAGAACCCAGTGGAAAGGCTCTCAGCCCTTTACCACTGCTTATCATAAAGGCTGTGGACCTGTCACAAATGGCCCCCATCATGTTGAGATATGTTCCCTCTATACCCACTTTGGTGAGTTTTTATCTTGAATGGATGCTGAACCTTATTAAATGCCTTTTCTGCATCTATTGAGATGATCATGTGGTTTTTATCTAAAAATTTTCTTAAACAGTAATTTCTATTTCTATAAATCTTTAAAGCCCAATGCTGGATAATAATCTTTAATATTATTTTTAAGATGAATTAACCTACTGTGGTAAATCACATAAGTAAACCACATTTGCAGGCTCTCAAAAATGACCAAAGAAATTTTAAAAATTCCATCTTGGTTTTCCTAAAAAACTTTCTGCCAATAGCTTATTTGACCTCCTTATCTAATCTGCTTTGTTGACAGATCATCAATTATGAATCTTTTGAGAGCTTCATGTTTTTCCCTTCTCTTTTCAAATTTGCCAAGCATTCTTCAGAGCTCATCCAATCTCATAGTTTTAAACCATGTATATCAATGATTCCTGCATAGATATTTTGAACTCTATCTTTTTAGTTCCAAGTTCTAATTGCTAAATGCTACATCTCTACCTGAATATATTAAAGAGGCTTTCATATAACATGTAAATAGTGTCAGTTGCACACACAATTTGTTCTCTGTCTTATATGTCATGTTCAATTTAATTGTGTTATGTGTCATATAGTGATACAAGTTTGAGGTCATCTTGATATCTTCCATCTCTATGAGACAACACAAACAATCTGTAAGTCCATCCCACCTCTCAATACCTGCTGCCTTACCAAAGTCCAGGCACTCATTTTATCTTGACTAAATAATTGTGATTACTTCCTATTTCTGTCTCCTCCCTTGAATATTGCCTGAACTAATTTATAAAACCCTATCATAAGTTTTAGATGATTCATGATGCCTTCCACTATTTCATTCTGTATTCTGTACATTAAACAAGTCTATTGATTACACATCATACTTAATTTTTATCTGCTCATTTTGGCACCTTGAGGACACAGGACATGTCTTCGGGTCATTTCTGGTTCTATAAAATCTAACACAGTACTTGTCTTATAAGAGCTAAAGACATGTCATGAGCCATTTCTGGTTATATAAATATATATTTATATTTTTATAACAGTTTCTTTTTAGTTCAGCCTACTACCAAATACAATGACTTTTATCCAGAATGTACTTCAAGTTATTAAAGAATTGTTTTTATTGTGATAGAGCCAAAGAGGCATTACTGGAGTAGAAAATATCAAGCTTATTAAAATATACTGAATAAATTAGGTTGATTTTAGCTGTAAGGGAGAGAAAACACAGCTCAAACTGGGTTAAACAAGAGGAAGCTTATTATTCTGAAAAATATGACCTTCAAAGGTGGAGGTATGGGTGGGTCTAGCTTGTCTATTTATGTGAACTTAATCCGCAGTCTAAGAATAAGTAGCTGTGGTGGTTTAAGATATCACTGCCCAGCTCTGACGCCTTAAAGAGCAAGGATAGAAACCATGCAAGTCCTCTTTCTTTGGAGTAAGGAAAGATTTTTGATAATACCCTTAGCTAATTTTCTGTTATTTCCCATTGGCCCTTACTGGATTTCCTGCCTCTTCTTAGACCTGTAATCGTTAAAGGGAAAAGGATTATCATGTTTGGCTTAGAAGATTCATAATCTAACTCCTGAAATTTATCTCATTGGATATGGGAGGATGGAATAGAATGAGGGGTCACATTCCCCAGGGTCATACGAGAATGCCTGAACAAAACTAGATTCCTTTTAGTAAGGGATAAGTGAGAAATAGATGTAAGGACCACAACCAACAGTTTTCACTATACCTAGGAATTAATTAGGCACTGAGCCTATACACAGCCAAGACTACAGCTCCCTTATTGGGTCCACCTTCCTCTTTGTTCATCTGGTGGAAAATACATTGTTAATGGGCTATACAGGAGGAGTTACAAAGATACTATATTAAATTATTTCCCTCTTTATATTTTTATCCAAATTCAATTCTATATTTTCCTCCATTTTCCCATCATGTGTTACTACTTTTTAACATTTCAGATTTCTTTGAAGTTACAGAATCATTTGATTTTGAAAGCTACATGATATATGAAGAAAAAAAGAAAAAAAATTCATGCTTGGGACTCCCCTAGTGGCACAGTGGTTAAGAATCCACCTACCAATGCAGGGGACAGAGGTTTAAGACCTGGTCCGGGAAGATCCCACATGCCAGAGAGCAACTAAGCCCGTGCACCACAACTACTGAGTCTGTGCTCTAGAGCCCACATGATACAACTACTGAAGCCCGTGCACCTAGAGCCTGTGCTCCTCAACAGAGAAGCCACCGCAATGAGAAACCCACACGCTGCAACTAGAGAAAGCCCGTGCACAGCAGAGAAGACTCAACGCAACCAAAAATAGATAAGTCAATTTATATTTTAAAAAATGCTTTAGGCTTTTGTGTACTTAGGGATAATTTATTTCATGATTCACTGTTCATAAACCCTGAACTCTGTTCTTTCTCACGGTTGGTATTGCAAGTGTCTTTTCAAAACTATTTGGAGTTGTCCTATGTTAGTGTATATACAGATGGAGTTTAGAAAACAAGAGCTTAAAAACACTGTGAAATTAGAACACTCCCTAACACCATACACAAAAATAAACTCAAAATGGATTAAAGACCTAAATGTAAGGCCAGACACTATCAAACTCTTAGAGGAAAACATAGGCAGAACACTCTATGACATAAATCACAGCAAGATCCTTTTTGACACACCTCCTAGAGAAATGGAAATAAAAACAAAAATAAACAAATGGGACCTAATGAAACTTCAAAGCTTTTGCACAGCAAAGGAAACCATAAATAAGACCAAAAGACAACCCTCAGAATGGGAGAAAATATTTGCTAATGAAGCAACTGACAAAGGATTAATCTCCAAAATTTACAAGCAGCTCATGCAGCTCAAAAACAATAAAACAAACAAACCAATCCAAAATTGGGCAGAAGACCAAAATAGCCATTTCTCCAAAGAAGATATACAGATTGCCAACAAATACATGAAAGAATGCTCAACATCAATCATTAGAGAAATGCAAATCAAAACTACAATGAGATATCATCTCACACCAGTCAGAATGGCCATCATCAAAAAATCTAGAAACAGTAAATGCTGGAGAGGGTGTGGAGAAAAGGGAACCCTCTTGCACTGTTGGTGAGAATGTAAATTGATACAGCCACTATGGAGAACAGTATGGAGGTTCCTTAAAAAACTACAAATAGAAGTACCATATGACCCAGCAATCCCACTACTGAGCATATACTCTGAGAAAACCGTAATTCAAAAAGAGTCATGTACCAAAATGTTCATTGCAGCTCTATTTACAATAGCCCGGAGATGGAAACAGCCTAAGTGTCCATCAATAGATGAATGGATAAAGAAGACGTGGCACATGTATACAATGGTGTATTACTCAGCCATAAAAAAGAAATGAAAATTGAGTTGTTTGTAGTGAGGTGGATGGAGCTAGAGTCTGTTATACAGAGTGAAGTAAGTCAGAAAGAGGAAAACAAATACTGTATGCTAACACATATATATGGAATCTAAGGGAAAAAAAAAAAGTCATGAAGTACCCAGGGATAAGACGGGAATAAAGACACAGACCTACTAGAGAATGGACTTGAGGATATGGGGAGGGGGAAGGGTAAGCTGTGACAAAGTGAGAGAGTGGCATGGACATATATACACTACCAAGCGCAAAATAGATAGCTGGTGGGAGGCAGCCGCATAGCACAGGGAGATCAGCTCGGTGCTTTGTGACCACCTAGAGGGGTGGGATAGGGAGGGTGGGAGGGAGGGAGATGCAAGAGGGAAGAGATATGGGAACATATGTATATGTATAACTGATTCTCTTTGTTGTAAGGCAGAAACTAACACACCATTGTAAAGCAATTATACTCCAATAAAAGAGGTTAAAAAAAAAAACACTGACTTTTTGAATGAAGACGTTCTGAAATATTTGTATTGGTCTAGTCTTCATGTTGATTCATGGCATGCAATGATGTAGTTATAGTTTGAGACGGGTTTGATGTCTTAGTCAATTTTGTACATAAGACACTAATATTTGCATCCTCAAAATGCAGCTCTGTGGACAGAGCATTCATTTCATCTCCATATAATTTTATTCTAGAAAGTAGAATTATCTCCTCTGTTGGCAAGTTGGTGGAAAACTCTATTATAAATAAAATTATGTTTATTATTGCAAAATATTTGATAGTCATGGTTGCTGTTTTAAAATTATTTGAAGATTACTTATAACATTATTTTAGTGAGGAAGAAATTTAGTGGATAATGTAGATTATTTTGCATCTCTAGGACATTTTATATATAAATGAACCATATTTATATATGATGCAAATTTAGCATTATATTATGTGCCCTATAAAATGAATGAAGCCTAAATTACTGCATTTTGAAGAATCAATTCTTATAAAATGATATCTAGGCAATTTCATTTCTACACACTAAGCAAAATTTAATATTAACAATACTGTAACTCACAAACTGTTGATTTTGTTGGGCTGGAAATGAACAAGTTTCATAAAAACATTAAAATACTTAGAATAAAGAGAATACCTGAAAAGCCTCACTGTCTCCTGCCCTGCTAAGTTTCATTCTCATATGAGCTAATTCTCATATTTCAACCAGTAAATATAACACAGAAGTGATTGTAGCAGAATTTAAGATAGCCATTTCAAATGCTTTGTCCAAAATCAGCTGTCTAGAAAGGCAGATGTTTGATATAACAATTCCAATTTTAGAACAATTCCCATCCTACTTTGGAATGCTATTCCCTCTGAAAAAATATAGCAATATTGGAATGAAAAAGACTCCTGTGTAATGCTAGTAGTGAAGGAGTAATTGTCTCTGATGGGAGATTAAGTACTCCTGAGGAGAAAGGAGAGGTAATTTGACTTAAGAATGTATCACCAGGGCACAAAAATTATGCAGAAGTTATAAATCATTTGATTTGGAATCGATGAGTTTTCAAGTATCAGAGCCTGACTTTGCAAGGATCAGAGAATCAGTGTGGTGACTGCTAGGGTGTTTAAAGCAGTTTCATTGAACCAAATTGCATCTTTAAATTTTACAGTATAATGGCACCAAAGTCAAAGTTCTCCAGGGCCAGATTCAGATTTAGAGGGTGGCTTCAAGGTGGAAGGTGACTGGGCTCTTGAAAAATCCACTGTAGTCAAAAGGCATTCACATAACTAAAAACTGCCAAGAAAATGGTACGTGTATCAGTCAAGGTGCAATCAGAAGTTTGAACATGGAAAACTTAATGTAAAGAATTATTAACTGCTAAAAGGAGACTGAATGGTGCAAAGAAGTACTCTAAGGAATATGTTAAAGATAAATAAAGGAAGTGACCACTATCTCTGGGACTCAGGAAGAGTGGATAAGGAAGAAATTAAGTGCTCAGAAAATGCCCCCATATCCCCCCAGTGCTAAGATTCTGACCTTGCTGGAGAGGGCATTTTGACACATGCAGACTGCTGTTGACAAAAAAAAACTTCCCAGAGTGCTGGGCCAAGGCTGGTCTAAAGAAGCAGCTGCTGGTGGATAAACTTGCTGTTAAGTTGGGCAGTCTGAGGCTGAGTCATGGGGATGGATTACAGGGTGGTGGAGAAATTTGCCAGATGCCATTGTAGACGCAGGTGCAGTTTTGTTGGAACTGGTTCACAGGAAGAGTATCCTAGGTGGCTGAGAAACTCATTGGAGGATGGGCTGGAGTTGATGCATGAGAATGAGTTGATTTCTGGATACTGCAAGTGGGTTAGAGCTGGTCCACAGGAATGGTCCCCCAAGTAGACCAAGAAATGAGCTAGTGCATATGCATCGTGTAGAAGTGATCTGTGAAGACCACTGAGGTGATTGTTACTGGCCTTTGGAACACTGAGTGACAGCCATGCTGGAGAAGAAAAGTACCCCAAGACAAGGAGGATACGTCCTTTCTCTTGAAATAGTCTTGCAGCATAAGTCCATTGACCTCTATTGGCATAGCTTATATTGCACTATCTGGCAAAAGAGAAGTGTTTACTAATCAGAGTTCTGGTATTATACAAGGAAGGGCAGAGAAGAATGGCTTAGAGCTTAGAGGCAGTAAATTGATAACTGTTACAGCGCCTGTTAGTAGGGCTGATGTGTACAGTCATTTCTCTTCTACTTGGACTTAGGTTACAAAACAACCCTTATAGTTTTAAGTCTACTCCATTTTGAGTGTCACTAACTGTTCAGCGCACACCTTATAGGATGTTTCAGATTCTTTTAGGCTCCTCTCTCATCCCTTGTCCCACCTAAGCCACCTGATGTTGACTGACACTGTATATGCCTGTTTGTTTACCCAGAAACTCCCATACAGACCAAATTAACCTACACAGAAGCATAGTGGAGGGAGAGGTGAGGAGAGGAACTAGAAAATTAATTACTTTTTCATGTCATTTTCTAATGAACTCTTCCAAGGATGCTAGCTGTGTCTTTTTTAGGAAGGAATAGAGCTTGATAATAAATCAACTTATATTTCTTTCTATTATGCTTTGTAATAATTCATTTTAGCATCACTCACATTGCCTGGTCCTCCTAAGTATCAATACATTAATACTAAAACTTTCCTTTAAGTTTTTGTTTGTTTTTAAATTTATTTGGACTAAAATTATAACTAATTCTAGAGAACAGATACTCAAGATACTACTTTGGATTTTAATCACAAACCTATTTGAAAGCAATATGAGTCTCATTGCTATTGGTAAATGAGTTAGTAATTATCTTTGGCAAGAAGTGGCATTGTACTTTTTAAAGCTTTAAGCTTTTTCCTGTGATCACTTGTTATAGGAATACATAATTTTAAGATATTAGTAGATCAGACATAACACTTAATATGGGGGAAACAATGATAATTCTGAAGATTGTGGACTGGATTCAGTAGTTTGATGTTATTTTAGAGTTTATAATAATACATTGATAAATTTAAGGGCTGTGCATATTGATGCCAAAGTACCTGAAGAGCCACTGTGATCTTCCAACTTACGTGGAGGCTTAAGGAAGTTGGGTGATAAATTTAGTTTTTTACAAGGTTCATCTTACAGATGGTTCAATTTATTCAAGAATCCATCTGATGATTATGTTTCTGACATATATTTGATTACACACATACACACAATTAGAATCTATGTCTGTCTATCTATCTATCTATCAACTTAGCAGCTACCAACATCATTACATATACTTTCTTATTCTTATTTTTTCATTGTTTAAAAAATTTTATTGATGTAAAATTTACTTACAATGTTGTATTAGTTTCAGGTATACTGCAAAGTAATTCAGTTTTATATACATATATATATATATATATATATATATATATATATATATATATATATATATATATATACACTTTGTTTTACATTCTTTTCCCTTATAGGTTATTACATATTTAGGATAGTTCCCTGTGCTATACAGTAGGTTCTTGTTGTTTATCTATTTTTTATGTAGGATGGTGCATCTATTAATCCCAAACTCCTAATTTACCCCTCTCCCACCTTTACCCTTTGGTAACCATAAATTTGTTTTCTATGTCTGTGAGTCTATTTCTGTTTTGTAAATAAGTTCATTTGCATCACTTTTTAGATTTGACATGTAAGCAATATCATATGATATTTGTCTTTATCTGTCTGGCTTACTTCACTTAGTATGAAAATCTCTAGGTCCATCCATGTTACTGCAAATGGCATTATTTCATTCTTTTTGATGGCTGAGTAATACTTTATTGTGTATATATATCACATGTTCTTTATTCATTCATCTGTCGATGAATTGCTGCCATGTCTTGGCTATAGTAAATAATGCCACATGAACATTGGGGTGCATGTATCTCTCTGAATTTTGGTCTTCTCCAGAAATATGCCCAGGAGTGGGATTGCTGGGTCATATGATAACTCTAGTTTTTTAAGAAACCTCCATAGTGGTTGCACCAGTTTACATTCCCACCAATAGTTTAGGAGGGTTCCCTTTTCTCCACACTCTCTCCAGCATTTGTTATTTGTAGATTTTTGATGATGGTCGTTCTGACTGGTGTTAGGTGATACCTCATTGTAGTTTTGATTTGCATTTCTCTAATAATTTGTGATGTTGAGCATTTTTTCATGTGCCTTTTGGCAACCTATAAGTCTTCTTTGGAGAAATGTCTATTTATATCTTCTGCCCATTTTTTGATTGGGTTGTTCTTTTTTTAAAAAAATTTTTTGCAACTGTTTTCAGCTATTATTTTATTTTCTTGTTTGTCTTCAAGTCTGTAGCATGCTGCAAAAATGCCATGGGATCTGAAAACTGTTACAGTAAGCAACCACTATATAAATCAGTTCTCTTATGAGTTCCATTTTACCATTCAACTACAAACTTTTTTTTTTTTTTTAATATATTGAGCTGCATGTGCTGTTTGTATGTTTTGGAAATTAAGGCATTGTCGGTCGCATAATTTGCAAATATTTTCTCCCAGTCTGAAGGTTGTCTTTTAGTTTTGTTTATGGCTCCCTTTGCTGTGCAAAAGCTTTTAAGTTTAATTAGGTCCCATTTGTGTATTTTTTTAAATTTCCATTACTCTAAGAGACAGATCCAAAAAGGTATTGCTGCAACTTATGTCAAAGATTGTTCTGCCTATGTTTGCCTCTAGAAGTTTTATAGTGTCTGTCTTTACATTTAGGTCTTTTATCCATTTTGAGTTTATCATTGTGTGTAGTGTTAGAGAATGTTCTAATGTCATTTCTGTTTTTGTGCCAGTACCGTATTGTTTTGATGACTGTAACCTTATAGTATAGCCTGAAGTCAGAGAACTTTATTCCTCCATTTCTGTTTTTCTTTCTCAAGATTTCTTGAGCTATTCAGGGTCTTTTGTGTTTCCATACAAATTAAAAAAAAATTATTTTCTAGGCCTGTGAAAAATGCCATTGGCAATTTGATAGGGATTGCCTTGAATCTTTAGAGATTGCCTTGGTTACTATAATCATTTTGACAATATTGATTCTTCCAATACAAGAACATGGAGTATCTTTACATCTGTTTGGGTCATCTTTGATTTCTTTCATTAGTGTCATAGTTTTCAGAGTACAGGTCTTTTACCTCCTTAGGTAGGTTTATTCCTAGGTATTTTATTCCTTTTAATTCAGTGGTAAATGGGATTTTCCCCTTAATTTCTCTTTCTGATAGTTCATTGTTAAGTGTATAGAAATACAACAAATTTGTGTATTAATTTTGTATACTGAAACTATACTGAATTCATTGATGAGCTCTAGTAGTTTTCTGGTAGTATGTTTAGGACTTTTTATGTATAGTATCGTGTCATCTGCAAGAAGTGACAGTTTTACTTCTTTTCCAATTTGGATTCATTTTATATTTTTTCCTTTTCTGAAGGCTATGGACTAGATGAAGAAAAAACTTTTGATAAAATTCAACACGATTTATGAAAAAAAAATCTCTCCAGAAAGTGGGCATAGAGGGAACATACGTCAACATAATAAAGGCCATATATGACAGCCCCACAGCTAACGTCATACTTCATGGTGAAATGCTGAAAGCATTTCCTCTAAGATCAGGAACAAGACAAGGATGCCCACTCTCGCCACTTTTATTCAACATAGCTTTGGAAGTTCACAATGTATTGTTGGATTCAGTTTGCTAGTATTTTGCTGAGAATGTTTGCATCTATGTTCATCAATGATATTGGCCTGTAATTTTCTTTTTTGCAGTATCTTTGTCTGGTTTTGCTATGAGGGTGATGGTGGCCTCACAGAATGAGTTTGGAAGTTTCCTCCCTCTGCAATTTTTCTGAATAGTTTAAGAAGGATATGTATTAACTCTTCGCTAAATGTTTGATAGAATTCACCTGTGAAACCATCTGGTCCTTTTGTTTGTTGGGAGTTTTTAAATCACCGTTTCATTTTTAGTACTTGTAATTGGTCTTATTATATATTTTTAAAATTTTTTTCTTGGTCCAGTATTGGGAGATCATACCTTTCTAAGATTTTGTCCATTTCTTCCAGGTTGTCCATTTTATTGTCATATAGTTGCTTGTAGTAGTTTCTTATTTTCCTTTGTATTTCTGTGATGTTGGTTGTAACTTCTTTTTCATTTCTAATTTTATTGATTTGGGCCTTGTCCTTTTTTCTCTTGATGAATCTGGCTAAAGGTTTATCAATTTTGTTTATTTTTTCAAAGAACCAGCTTTTAGTTTCATTGATCTTTTCTATTTTTTTTTAGTCTCTAATTCATTTATTTCTGCTTTCATCTTTATGATTTCTTTCCTTCTACTAATTTTGTGTTTTGTTTGTTCTTCTTTCCCTAGGTGCGTTAGGTGTAACGTTACATTGCTTATTTGAGATTTTTCTTGTTTTGTGGAGTAGGCTAGTACTACTATAAACTTCTCCTTAGAACTGCTTTTGCTGAGTCGCATAGGTTTTACATCATTGTGGTTTTTTTTCACTTTTATCTAACTATTTTTTAAATTTCCTCTCTGATTTCTTCAGTGATCCACTGGCAGCTTAGGAGCATGTTGTTTACCTTCCATGTGTTTCTGTTTTTTTGCTGTTTTTTTTCTTGTAGTTGATTTCTAATCTTATAGTGCTGTGGTTGGAAAAGATGCTTGGTATGATTTCAATTTTCTTAAATTTACTGAGGCTTGCTTTGTGGCCCAGCATATGATCTGTCCTGGAGAATGTTCCATGTGCATTTGAAAAGAATGTCTTTTCTTCTGCTTTCAGGTGGAATGCTCTATAAATATCATTTACATCCATTTAGTCTATTATGACATTTAAGGCTTTATTGTGTTTCTTTATTGATTTTCTGTCCTGAATGATCTGTCCATCAATGTAATAGGGGTGTTAGTTCTCTACTATTATTGTGTTACTGTTGATTTCTCCTTTTATGGCTGTTAGCATTTGCCTTATATATTAAGATGCTCCTATGTTGGGTGCATAAATATTTACAATTGTTATATCGTCTTCTTGAATTGATTCCATTGTCATTATGTAGTGTCCTTCTTTGTCTTTTGTAACATTTTTTATTTTAATGTCTATTTTGTCTGATATGAGTATTGCTACTCCATCTTTCTTTTGATTTCCATTTGCATGGAATACCTTTTTCCATCCCCTCGCTTTCAGTCTGTATGTGTCTCTAGATCTGAAGTGGGTCTCTTGTAGACAGCATATATATACATGTATTCTTTTTGTATTCATTTAGCTAGTCTATATCTTTCAGTTGGAGCTTTTATCTGTTTACATTTAAGGTACTTATCAATATGGATATTCTTGTTGCCATTTTGTTCATTGTTTTGGATTTGTTTTTGTAGGTTTTTTTTCTTCCCTTCCTCTTTTCTTCTCCTGTGATTTAAAGACTATCTTTAGCATTGTTTTTGGATTCCTTTTTCTTTTTTGTGTGTACATCTATTATAGATTTTTGGTTCATGGTTACCATGAAGTTTTTCTATAGCTCTCTCTCTCTCTCTGTCTCTCTGTCTGTCTGTCTCTCTCTCTCTCTCTCTCTATATATATATATGTGTGTGTGTGTGTGTGTGTGTGTGTGTGTGATTGTTTTAATACACTGATGTCTTAATTTCAAATACATTCCCAATATACTGCATTCCCAATATACTGCATATTCCCAATATACTACTCCCCTCCTCTCATGATTATTGATTTAGATACCATATTTGTGGATGACTTCCTACCTTTACTGTATGTTTGCATCTACCAGTGAACTTTCCCATTTTGTAATTTCTTGTTTCTAGTTGTGGGCTTCTCTTTTCTGCCTAGAGAAGTTCCTTTAGCATTTGTTATAAAGCTGTGTTTGGTGGTGCTATACTCTTTGCACTTTTGCTTGCCTGTAAAGTGTTTGATCTCTCCATGAAATCTGAATGAGAGCCTTGCAGGGTATTCTTGGTTGTAGGTTTTTCCCTTTCATCATTTTAAATACATCATTCCACTCCCTTCTGGTCTGAAGCGTTTCTTCTGAAAAATCAGCTGATAACTTTATGGGGATTCCCTTGTATGTTATTTGTTGCTTTTCCCTCATTGTTTTTAATATTTTTTCTTTATCTTTTATTTTTGTCAATTTGATTATTTTGTTTCTCGGCATGTTCCTCCTTGGGTTAATCCTGTATGGGATTCTCTATGCTTCCTGGACTTGGGTGACTGTTTCCTTTCCCATGTTAGGGAAGTTTTCAGCTATTATCTCTTCAAATATTTTCTCAGGCCCTTTCTCTCCATCTTGTCCTTCTTGGACCCATATAATGCAAATGTTGTTTTGGACATTGTCTCAGAGGTCTGTTAAACTGTCTTCATTTCTTTTTATTATTTTTTAAAATTCTGTTCTTTGGTAGGGATTTCTGCCACTCTGTCTTCCAGCTCACTTATCTGTTCTTCTGCCTCATTTATTCTGCTATTTACTCCTTTTAGTCTGTTTTTCATTTCAGACATTGTATCTTCAACTCTGTTTAGTTCTTTATTTTTTCTAACTCTTTTCTTAGAAATTCTTGTAACTTTTCTCTCTGTGCATCCTCTTCTTTCCCAATTTCTTGGATCATCTTTACAAGCATTACTCTGAACTCTTTCCTGGTAGATTGGCTATCTCCACATCACTTACTTGTTCTTTTGGGGTTTTATCTTGTTCCTTTGTCTGGAACATATTCCTCTTCCATCTCATTTTGTCTAAATTTCCATTTGTATATTTATCTATGTAGAAGGTTAGTTACGCATCTTGACCTTTGAGTAGTGGCCCTCTATAGAGGATGTCCTATGTATCCCAGCAGTACACTCCTCTCTCATCACCTAAGAAGGGACTAGCTGGTCTCAGGGTAGTTTCTGAACTGTGTTTACAGGTTCAGTTCCAAAGGCTGTGGGATTTTAGTTTTATTGTTTCTGGTGTCTGCCCCTGGTGATTGAGTCTGGTCTAGAGGCTTGTGCAGGCTTCCTAGTGGGAGGGGCCAGTGCCTGCCCACTGGTGGGTGGAGGTGTGTCTTGGCTGTTTTGTGGGCAGGGCTATGTCAAGGAGCATGTCTGGAGGTTGCTGTGGGCTCAGAAAGTCTTTAGGCAGCCTGTCTTCTGATGAGTGGGACTGGGTTCCCATCTTAGGTCATTTGGCCTGAGGCATCCCACTGGAGCTTACAGGCTATTGGGTGGAGCCAGGTCTTTGTGCTAATGACCCAAGCAAGATGTCAGCCTTCAGATGAGTACCCAGATTATGTTCATCACCCACTTTTGTGTCACCAGAGAGAGCCAGAGTCACCCCTGCCTCCCCAGGAGACCATCCAATACCAGCAGGTAGGTCTGGCCCAGGCTCCTATGAAGTCATTGCTTTTGTCCTGGGTCCCAGTGTGCATTAGACCTTGTGTGCACTCTCCAAGAGTGGAGTCTCTCTCCCCCAGTCCTTTGGAGCTCCTGTGATCAAATCTCACTGGTCTTCAAGCCAAACGCTCTGGGGACTCCTCCTCTCAATAGCAGATCCCCAGGCTGGGGAGCCTGACATGGGGCTCAGAACTCTCACTCCCATAGGAGAACTTCTGTGATATAATTATTCTCCAGTTTGTGGGTAGCCCACCTGGGGTTATGGGATTTGATTATATCATGGCTGCACCCCTCTTACCATCTTGTTGTGTTTTTTTCTTTGTCTTTAGATGTAGAGTACCTCTTTTGGTAGGTCTTATTCTTTTTTACTGATGGTTGTTCAGCAGTTAGGTGTGACTTTTGTTCTCATGGGAGGAGGTGAGCTCAACGTCCTTCTACTTCACCATCTTTTCTCGAGTCCTATGTATACTTCTTGACCCATGGATTAAGGTTATAATAGGAAGAGCAAAGTGAGGACCTGACAACTACTTACCACCCTGTAAACCTATCCTTATGATAGAAAATAAGAAGACACTGCTTCTGAATGAATGCACAAATTAAAGCCACTGTCAAATATTCAAAAAACTCAGAGTGGTGGTCTCCATTCAATTATTCTATCCAGCCTCTTAATAGAACATATATATCATGACAGAAGTCAGTGGACTGTTGTAAACTTAACGAGGGTATAGCCTTTATTGAAGCTGTTCTGCTGCTGTAGTGTATTTACTGGTACAGAGCAATACTGTCACTAGGGTTTACTTTGTGCCAATTTCTTTCTTTGAAATTTACATTACAGTCAGTTCTCTTTTATACAGCAAAGACAACAGTACATTTTTACTGTATTGCCTCAGGACTATGATAATTCTCTTGCTCATAATTAAAATATTACCTGCTGGAAACTTGGTCATGGTCACTTTCTGAAAAGGGGCAAACTCTAGGTGACTTCACTTTGCTTACATTCTCCCTGAATATATACCAAAGGCATCCTCTTGACCTATGTCCAACTTAAAGAAGAGGAAAGAAATTTAGTCCAAACCCCATTTCATGATGCTCTGTGTTGGCATTAACTGGAAATGTGTTGCTGCCACATTATTGCCATATCAGGGTAATTCCAAAGTATAGAGGTCGAGGACAAACCTTCTGGGAGATAGAGTGGCAGTCACTAAACCTGGTCATCTACGGTCTATGGAAGAGAAGTAGTTGAAACTCATAGGCACTAACTTGTGTGCAGAGGTAAATGTGGACAGTTGGTCAGTCACCTGGCAAGAACAAACCTGGAAGACTGATATTAGGTAGGTCTGACAGAGGGATATATAGGTGGATTTGTGTTAGTGCATACAAAATATGTGAGTCTTTATGCTTTATGTAAAGTTCAAGGGAAAGCACCTGCCACAGAGGAGATATTTAGCCACAGGTGAAGATGATACGTGCTGTGTAATTAGGTAGCTTCTCTCCTGTGTCATCTAAGTAGTTTTACAGTAAGTCCATAGACAGGGTGGACAGAGTGACATGAATGAAGACTATGTGTTTTTCGAATAAAATGAAATCTCAGCAAACCATCTAGCTGTTGACACTCACGATGCCCAATCTGCCAGCAAAAAAGAAAGGTGTTGAGCCCTTGATATTGCAAAGGGAACGCTGCCTGCTAACTGAAGTCTGGTCAGTTATATTAGAACAGTTTTGTACTTTGAAAGGTTCATGTATTCATCTTTACCAGAATTAATACATATTCCAGACAGAGGATGCTTCTCTGGCTGTGATATCTCTATAGCATCATCATCTGAGTGCTCACAGAATATGTTGATCCATGAATATGGTATCAAATACAATGTTGATTCAGGATAAGGGGCATATTTTGTACAAAAGAGTTGGTGCAGTGGGCTTAGAATCACTGACATCACTAATAATTTCATATGCCCTATCAATGAGAAACAATCAGACTGATAGAGGATTTGCAGGCACATGTAAGTTTTAGGGGATGCACCTTAGGAAGTTCAGTGCTGCCTTCCAGGAAACACAACATGCACTGAATCATTTGCCAAAATATGGTAGCATGTTCCAGTAGCTACATTAAGTGGATCACCGAGCTGGGGGATTGAAGCAGGATATCTGATCATCACACCCACTGAGTCCTTTGAACTTTTGTTTCTCTTCGCTGAAGCTTTAAGTTCTGCTATGAAAGATGTCCTAGTTTTCAAGGTGAAAATACCTCTACCAGGGGACATATTAATGGTGATGCTGAACTAGGAGCTGCAAATAACACCCGTCCACTTAAGGCTCCCAATGCAGTTTGAAGTATTGGCAAAGGTGAAGAAATCTAGGGTGGGTAGTGATGTGATGAAGGGGGTTTCTGCAGTACAGACTAGAGCTTTTATTATTTTTTTTAATTAATGTTTTTCTTCAGTGTTCTGAGAGATTGAGATTGATCTTCACAGATACTCTGCTTGACTTAACTTGTACTTTCACAACTGGTAAAGAAGTATTCCAAAAGTGGTACCCCACTTTGCAGTATAGAACCCAGCAGAAGGGCACCATCAGGTCTAAATACCACGAAGAATGAACTATATCAGACACATCTGTATTGTATCCTATTTTCTAATATCTCCTGAGCTTTTGGTCATGCTCAACCCTAGGCACTCCCATAGGGACCAACTTTGTATAGCCCTTCCAGGCTCTGTCTCCTAAGGCTGATATACAGAGTCTCTGGCTCCTTTCAGTTAATTCTGGACTCACATATATAATAACACCATTTTTCAGAGGAGGGGACCAAGATACCATAGCAGTTTCCAAAGGGGCTAGACAGCACTCCTCAGAAGTGTGAAGTTCGTTCACCAATGTGTGACAGGTAGCAACAGAGTGTCACAGAGGAATGTCCTCTCCATTCTCTCCTCTAATAGACTAATCCAAAGCATAGTTTCAATAGTTTCAGTAGAGATTGCCAAGGGCCACCTCACATGGTCAGGGACCAGTCATTGCTCGTCCTGAAGTGGCAGCCAACTGAATCACATACCACCAGAAATTTGCTTCTCTTCCTTCCTGGCCTCATAATATGCTCTCCTCACTCACTCTGCCCGGGATTGTATCTGGTTAAGTATTACCACTCAAGGTTTTGTTCAGATTCTGTTTTCTAGAGAACGTGGTCTAAAATAAAAGTATTCTAAATGAAACTGGGTCATTTGCAGAGACGTGGATGGACCTAGAAACTGTCATACAGAATGAAGTAAGTCAGAAAGAGAAAAACAAATATTGTACATTAAAGCATATATGTGGAATCTAGAAAAATGGTATAGATGATCTTATTTGCAAAGCAGAAACAGAGACACAGATGTAGAGAGAAGAAACATATGGATGGATGCAAGGGGGAATGGGGTGGGATGAATTGGGAGATCAGAATTGACATATATATACTATTGATACTATGTACAAAATAAGTGACTAATGAGACCCTATTGTATAGCACAGGGAACTCTACTCAGTGCTGTGGGTGACCAAAATGGAAAGGAAATCCAAAAAATAGGAGATATATGTATATGTATAGCTGATTCACTTTGCTGTACAACAGAAACTAACACAACATTGTAAAGCAACTATACTCCAATAAAAATTATTAAAAAATGAAAATATTCTAGATGGGGGTAATCCCATCACAATGTACTTATATATCAGATCATCACATTACACAATTTAAATATCTTGTAAATTTGTCAATTATACCTCAATAATAAATAAATTTTTAAAACTACCTTAAAACTGTGGGTAAAACCACAACCTTTAATTTGCTTTATTGAGAGGGCAAGAGAAGATGTAGTATAGAGGAGGTAAAACATAGTCTTTTATAGTATAGTCCAAGAAATAATGTCTAGTATTAAAAATCAAGGTGAGTCAGTATAAACATGTTATTTATGAATAGGGAAGTCAATACCAGAAAAAAATTCTAAAAGACTGTAGTGAGACCACGGACTAGGGGGAAGTAGGGAAAAAGACTTTAGCTTTTTCCATAAGCCATTTAGTATTACTTGACTTTTAAAAGTATATTCATGTATTTTTTGCCTTAAATTAAAAATAAAAAAGTGCTGGAATTGTTAAAAATTGTTAAAAAATTATCTTTCACTTCTTAGATGATTAGTAGAGAACTCATCTTTATGATAAACCCATATAGGATAACTATAGGTTTAGCTTGAACTGAATGCAGTTAACTATGCAACTAGACAGTGATAACTATCTAAAACTAAGCATGCGACCTCTGGTTTTACCTTGAATCCAGTCTTTGCTGAATAAACTGTGTGATTTATCACTGGGAAAAAAGTGTATCTCTTTGTAATAAGGCACCCAGGTTGAATAACGGTCTCACCCTGGTTTAATTTATTTAAAAACTATTTTATTTGTTTATACACACGCACCATGATGTATGCAAATAGAGGCAAGTGGATTCCAAATAGCCTTTGGTATTTGTGCTTTTCAGTTAAGTAGCTATTCTAGCAATGTCACACAGTTCATATAGTGCCATTGTCAATCATTGAGAAGAATAGCCTTTCACGTAAATATATTTTCCACATTATACCACCCAAGTCTTGTACTAGATAAAATGAGTAAGATTGTAATTCTCTGTTCTTGACCTTTATACGTGCTGTGAAAGAAATGCACTCTAAGATATATTTATCATTACCACCATTATTATTATTCAGAAATGGTGTGACTGACAGGGCCGGTTCCCAAGTTATTTTTTCTTTCAATCACAAGTTCTCATTCTTGACCCAGAGGCAAAAATGTTATGCAAAGTGAGATAGTTGAAAGGTGAACAGTACATCTTTCTGAATATAAAAACTCTCCCACTGTAACATCTCAGAAAGCTACAAACTTCTCTGTTATTGGAGGTGCCTCTGAGGGGATAATAAGTTATTGCATTTATTTAAGAAAGGCAAGAGAGGGTACAAAATCTGTCCTGAATTTGTTATGAGACTTTCTGGGCGACTGTGACATGGTTATATTATTTATATTCAGGAGTGTGGTGTCTCACGACTGTAATATATTTGGTTAAAAACATAAAGCTTTCATATGATTTTGTTGGATTCAGTAATTGTGCACCCACATTTTCTTTAATAGTAAAATCCTAAAATAATAGAACCTTAGTGTCTGAAGGTCATTACTCACAGTCTATTCTTTCCCTGTCTATCGTTTGACATTTGCTTTTACTTTTCGATTGACAGCTTGCTGCATCACGATGGAAAACTTCCATGTTAGAATAAGTGTATACAGGGATTAGCCTACGTAGAAGAAAAGAAAAAGATTAAGGCATCACTAACATAATCATGATGAAATCTCATTAATTCAGCTGAAGTAGAGGAAGCATCCTAATAATTTGAAGTGCAAATTACTTTTAAAGAAAGAGTTTCAATCATTCCCAGGGCATCCAGCAATTAAAGCTAATATACAAATACTACCAAGTAGAAATACCACCAAACCCTATTTAAGGCACAAATAAGGCTCATTTTTAACTATAACTGGTATGCAAATGATTGTTTCTAATTTAATTGAAAAGAGATTGTTACCTTAAGTAGAACATTTCTCCCTCATATCTTGTTTACATTATTAATTTCCTTGCCGGGTCCTTTTTTTTTTTTTTTTTCCAAGGAAAAAGTCTATTCCAGTGCTTATCTGAATCAGCATAAAATCAGTTTAAAGTTATTCATAATAAACAACTTAAAACATTAATTTTTACTTCTGGATTATGAGCCCATATTTGGGTGCTTTTTTGATTAAATGTGTGTAAGCAAAGAGAAGTCACCTGGAGTTTGGACTTTTTCAGAAAGTGATCATGACCAAGTTTCCTGCAGGTAATATTTTAATTATGAGCAAGAGAATTAGAATAATCCTGAGGCAATACAGGAAAAATGTAGTGTTGCCCTTATTGTGTAAAGGAAAACTTACTGTAATGTAAATTTAGAAAAGAAATTCAGAGAATAAAGGCATAGAGGATACTTCTTTATATCCTATAATATTTTTTTGAACAAAGTTTTTTTAAAACTAATAAAAAACCTAGCATGCAAGGTCAAGCTTTAATAAAAAGAACTTATTTATAATTGTTTAATGTTTTCTAATGAGAAATACAAAAATTAGCTGCTTAATAATGCACATGAATAAATGTTATACATTATAAACAAAAGCAAATGATAATAGCATTTAATTTCTTAGGAACTTTTTGAAATAGTGAAGCTATTCATCTTTCTGAGGGTATATACATTTCCACTAAAAGCAGAAACTCATTCAAACAAAATCTGATTCCTGAAATTCACTGCTTGATAGAACAACATTTTTATAAAATTTTTTGTTATACTGTTTTGCTTAGTTCATAAAATAAACCTTTCAAACATACAAATTAAGATTAAACTAAGAACACACACACATTTATATATTATATATTGTGTACATTTCCATACTTTTTAATTAAAAAGTTGTTTTTGAAATTTAATGAAGTTACATAGATCTGTAACATCTGATTTCTGCTCTTGATTTACATTTGATGGTCTTGCCACATCAAAATTAAGTAAGAAGTAACATGAATTTTCTTTTAGTTTGTGTATAGACCATTTTGTATGTAAACATTTATTTCATCTGAAATTATTTAGAGCATGTTATAAAATTTAATTGAATTTCATTGTTGTCTCCAAATAGCCAGTTGCTCACACGTGTTGTAAAATGGTACATTTACTATACATTGCCATAAAAACTAAATTAAGTTTTTCTCAGAACACTTTTTGACAATGGCTTATCTGAGTATGTTTGCCACTGACTCATATTATTCTTGGTCACTTTATAATATACTTTAAATTTTTCTTTAGATACATCAGCTCAGTTTTTATGTTGATAATTTTCTTGGTCTATTTTGAAATACTGATTTTTTAGTGTTATTTAAGGGTATTTTATAAATGCTAATTAATGTTTCACTGATAATATCACTGAATAAATAAATTGATTATGTAACATGAAGAGAATTGGCTTCATTATGCCCAAAAACAACTTAATTCATCCTACCCAAAAGCAGGAACCAAAATAGAATAAGCTTCCATGTCTAGCAATGTGAAATTGATCTAAAATTTTTGTTTTGGTTTGGCTGCAGGATTTTCAGAATCATGCCTAGCCTTACAAAATGAGTTGCAAAGATTCCCAACTGCTTATTCTTCAGACAAATTAATCTCATTATTTTGACCTTGTCAAATTGATTCTGATTTTATATTTTAGAAATACATGTATATATTATCTTTATACTTTATAAGATGCACAGACTTGATGTGTAAACTGAAATGAGTTTTGAAAAATACATACAACACTGCAGTTGAGATCCTTAAGAAGCAGATATTTCCATATCCCCAGAAAGTTTTCTAATGTTTTTGCAGTCAACACCCCTCCTAACCTCAGACCTGTTCTTGACTTTCATATAGTGAAATAATTAAATACATATTGTTTGTGACCACATTAATGTCAGACTCATCTAGAAGATTATTCCATGATGCCGTGTATACAACAACGTTTTTATTTATTTCGGAATGTATCTCATTTTATAAATTTTCCAAAATATATGCATTTATTCTCCTCTTGACAGACATTTCAGTTATTTACAGTTTGAGTTACTATGAAATAAACTGCTGCAAACATTTATGTATAAGTTTTGTGGAGACATGTTCTAATTTTTCTTGGGAACATAAGAGTGAAATTGCTGCATCACACTTACGTTTTAAGATACTGCCAAACTTTTTCCATTTGATGTTATGGAATTTTATATTCCCTCAAGCTTGTTTAGGAGTTTCAGTTGCGCTACTCAGTTGACATATTGTCCTTTTTAAATTTTGGCATTCCAGCAGGTGTGTAGTTATATGTCACAGTCATTTTTAATTTCCATTTCACTAATGCATAATTATGTTGAACATCTTTTAATGTGCATGTGTGTGTATGTGTATTAGACATTCATGTATCTTGGGAAAGGTCTATAGAGATCCATCACCCATTTTTGTTGGGGTTTAGTCTTGATATATTTTAGTTATATAATACACACATGATATTTTTGGAGAGATATATATTATATACACATACATAGGTATAAGTAATTTTTTCAAACCTGTGTGCCTTTTAAATTTTTTTAGTGTAATTTTAAAAAACAAAATGTTTTAACAAGTACAAATTATAATTCTTATTCTCATTGTTAGCAACTTTTGAGTCCACCTAACAAATTTTTCCTACTCTAAATTCATGAAAATGTTCTCTATTTTTTCTAAAAGTTTCATATTTGTATCTTTTATATTTTAGTTCAGACCCACTTTATTTTTTAAATTTTATTGAAGTATAGTTGACTTACAATGTCATGTTTAATTTCTTCTGTACAGCAAAGTGACTCATTTATACATATATATATTCTTTTCCATTATGGTTTATCACCAGATATTGAATATAGTTCCCTGTGCTATACAGTAGGCCCTTGTTTCTTATCCATCCTATGTATAATAGTTTGCCTCTGCTAATCCCAAACTCCCATTCCTTCCTTCCCTTACCTCCCCTTACTCCCCCCTTCCCTTGGCAACCACAAGTCTGTTCTCTGTCTGTGAGTCTGTTTCTGTTTTGAGATATGTTCATTTGTGTCATATTATAGATTCCACATGTAAGTGATGTCATATGGTATTTGTCTTTCTCTTTCTGACTTCACTTAGTATGATAATCTCTAGGTTCATCCATGTTGCTACAAATGACATTATTTCATTCTTTTTGATGGCTGAGTAATTTTCCATTATATATATGTGCCATGTCTTCTTTATCCATTCATCTGTCAATGGACATTTAGGTTATTTCCATGTCTTGGCTATTGTGAATAGTGCTGCTATGAACATAGTGGTGTATGTATCTTTTTGAATTATAGTTTTCTCTGGGTATATGCCCAGGATTGGGATTGCTGGATCATATGGCAACTCTATTTTTAGTTTTTTGAGGAACTTCCATGCTATTTTCCATAGCGACTGCAACAACTCACATTCCCACAAGCAGTATAGGAGCGTTCCCTTTTCTCCACACCCTCTCTAACATTTTCTATTTGTAGACTTTTTGCTGATGGATATTCTGAACACTGTGAGGTGGTACCTCATTGTACTTTGGATTTGCATTTCTCTAATAATTAGTGACGTTGAGCATCTTTGCATGTGCTTATTGGCCATCTGTATTTCTTCTCATGAAGAAATGTTTATTTAGGTTTTCTGCCCATTTTTTGATTGGGTTTTTGTTGTTGTTGTTGTTGTTGTTCAGTTGTATGAGCTGTTTGTGTATTTTGGAAATTAAGCCCTTGTTGGTCAGATCGTTTGCAAGTATTTTCTCCCATTCTGTAGATTGTCTTTTTATTTATGGTTTCCTTTGCTCTGCAAAACCTTGTAAGTTTGATTAGGTCCCATTTGTTTATTTTTCCTTTTAATTCTATTTCCTTGGGAGACTAACCTAAGAAAACATTACTATGATTTATATCAGAGAATGTTTTGCCTGTGATATCTTCTAGGATTTCTATGGTGTCATCTAACATTTAAGTCTTTAAGCCATTTTGAGTTTATTTTTGTGTAGGGTGTGAGGGTGTGTTTTAACTTCATTGATTTACATGCAGCTATCCAACATTCCCAACATGAGTTGCTGAAGAGACTTTCTTTTTCCCATTGTATATTATTGCCTCCTTTGTCAATGGTTAATTGACCATAGATGTGTGGGTTTATTTCTGGGCTCTTTTTTCTGTTCCATTGACCCATATGTCTGTTTTTGTGCCCAAACCATGTTGTTTTGTTTACTGTAGTTTTGTAGTATTGTCTGAAGTCTGGGGGGGTTATGCCTCCTGCTTTGTTCTTTTTCTTCAAGATTGCTTTGTCAATTCTGGGTCTTTCATGCTTCCACATATATTTTTGGATTATTTATTCTGGTTCTGTTAAAAATGTCATGGGTAGTTTGATAGGGATCACATTAAATCTGTAGATTGCTTTGGGTAGTATGGCAATTTTAACAGTATTAATTCTACCAATCCAAGAGTGCAGGATATATTTCCATTTCATTGAATCATCTTCAGTTTTCTTTATTAATGATTTATAGTTCTCAGCATATAAATCTTTCCACTTCTTGGTCAGATTTATCCTGTTTGTTTGTTTTTTTTCTTTTGCGATTTTTAGAGGTATTGTTTTTGCCAAACTTTTTCCAATATTTCACTGTTAGTGCAAAGAAATGCAACCAATTTCTGTATGTTAATCTTGTATCCTGCTACCATTTAGGGTTTTCTGTATATAGTATCATGTCATGTGTATAAAATGACAGTTTTACCTCTTCCCTTCAAATTTGGATACATTTGTTTTTCTTGTCTGATTGCTGTGGCTAGGGCTTCCAGTACTATGCTGAATAGAAGTGGTGAGAGTGGGCATCCTTGTCTTGTTCCAGATTTTAGTCAGAAGGCTTTCAGCTTTTCACCGTTGAGTATTATATTGGCTGTGGGTTTGTCATAAATATATTTTATTATGTTGAGATAAGCTTGCTCTATATCCACTTTGGTAAGAGTTATTATCATGAATGGATGATGAATTTTGTTGAATGCTTTTTCTGCATCTATTGAGATGATCATGTGGTTTTGTCTTTTATTGATGTGGTGTGCCACATTGATTGCATATGTTGAACCATCCTTGTGAGCTTGGGATGAATCCCACATGGTTGTGGTGTATGTATGTGTTGCTGGATTTGGTTTGCTAATATTTTGTTGAGAATTTTTGCATCTATGTTCATCAAATATATTGGCTTGTAATTTTCTTTTTTGGTGGCATCTTTGGTTTGGGTATCAGGGTGATGGTGGCTTCATAGAATGTCTTTGGGAGTGTTCCCTCCTCTTCAGTCTTTTGAAAGAGATTGAGAAGGATCAGTAAAAGTTTTTATTTGTATGTTTGGTAGATTTCACCTGTGAGACCATCTGCTCCTGAACTTTTGTTTGTAGGGAGTTTTTTTTTTTAATTAAATTCTATTTTACTTCTAGTGATTTGTCGGTTCAAATTATCTGTTTCTTCTTGATTCAATTTTGGTGGGCTCTGTGTTTCTCGAAACTTGTCCATTTCTTCTAGATTGTTGAATATGTTGGCATTTAATTGTTCATAGTATTCTCTTATTATTTTTTTTTTGCATTTCAGTTATTCAAACATATTTTTTGTATTTTCACTGGGATTTAAAAAATAGATGAGTATTTTCTGTGAATAAGAATGATTTTACATCTCCATTTCCAATCTTTACATTTTTCATTACCTCTTCTTGTCATATCCTCTATGTGTCAAATACATTATATACCCCATTTTGCAAAGGTATTATGCTTGCTCTAAACAAATATGTCCCTTTTAACAATATTATAAGAAGGAAAAAACCTAGATTATTATATTTACACACAAATTTATCTTTTTGGTTCTTTTTATTCTGTCTTGCACATCTGAGTTTCTGCACTGGTATACTTTTCTTTCTGTATCACAATTTTTCTGCTTACTTCTTATAAGACAAGTCTGCTGGCAACACATGTTCTTAGTTTTCCTTTATATGAAAATGATTTTATTTCTCTCTAATTTTTGAAGAATATTTTCACTGGATATAGAATTCTGGGTTAACAATTTTTCTCTTTTTAGCATTTTAAATATGACACTTCTTTGTCTGATGGCTTCTATTTCTGATGCTAAGTAAGAAATGGTCTGTCTCGTACCTTTGTAAGTAAAGCAACTTTCTGGATATTATCAATTTTTATATACCTATTTTTAATTTTCAGCAGCTTGATTATTATTGGCACAAGGTATTTATTTTTTTTATTTTATTTTTTTTATTTTTTTTATTTTTTTTTTTTTTTTATTTTACAAATTTAATCAGTTATACATATACATATGTTCCCATATTCCCTCCCTTTTGCGTCTCCCTCCCACCCTCCCTATCCCACCCCTCCAGGCGGTCACAAAGCACCGAGCTGATCTCCCTGTGCTATGCGGCTGCTTCCCACTAGCTATCTACCTTACGTTTGGTAGTGTATATATGTCCATGCCGCTCTTTCACTTTGTCACAGCTTACCCTTCCCCCTCCCCATATCCTCAAGTCCATGCTCTAGTAGGTCTGTGTCTTTATTCCTGTCTTACCCCTATGTTCTTGATGACATTTTTTTCTTAAATTCCATATATATGTGTCAGCATACAGTATTTGTCTTTCTCTTTCTGACTTACTTCACTCTGTATGACAGACTCTAGGTCCATCCACCTCATTACAAATAGCTCAATTTCATTTCTTTTTATGGCTGAGTAATATTCCATTGTATATATGTGCCACATCTTCTTTATCCATTCATCCGATGATGGACACTTAGGTTGTTTCCATCTCCGGGCTATTGTAAATAGGGCTGCTATGAACATTTTGGTACATGTCTCTTTTTGAATTATGGTTTTCTCAGGGTATATGCCCAGTAGTGGGATTGCTGGGTCATATGGTAGTTCTATTTGTAGTTTTTTAAGGAACCTCCATACCGTTCTCCATAGTGGCTGTACCAATTCACATTCCCACCAGCAGTGTAAGAGTGTTCCCTTTTTTCCACACCCTCTCCAGCATTTATTGTTTCTAGATTTTTTGATGATGGCCATTCTGACTGGTGGGAGATGATATCTCATTGTGGTTTTGATTTGCATTTCTCTAATGAGTAAAGATGTTGAGCATCCTTTCATGTGTTTGTTGGCTGTCTGTATATCTTCTGTGGAGAAATGTCTATTTAGGTCTTCTGCCCATTTTTGGATTGGGTTGTTTGTTTTTTTGCTATTGAGCTGCATGAGCTGCTTATAAATTTTGGAGATTAATCCTTTGTCAGTTGCTTCATTTGCAAATATTTTCTCCCATTCTGAGGGTTGTCTTTTCGTCTTGTTTATGGTTTCCTTTGCTGTGCAAAAGCTTTGAAGTTTCATTAGGTCCCATGTGTTTATTTTTGTCTTTATTTCCATTTCTCTAGGAGGTGGGTCAAAAAGGATCTTGCTGTGATTTATGTCATAGAGTGTTCTGCCTATGTTTTCCTCTAGGAGTTTGATAGTGTCTGGCCTTACATTTAGGTCTTTAATCCATTTTGAGCTAATTTTTGTGTATGGTGTTAGGGAGTGATCTAATCTCATACTTTTACATGTCCCTGTCCAGTTTTCCCAGCACCACTTATTGAAGAGACTGTCCTTTCTCCACTGTACATTCCTGCCTCCTTTATCAAAGATAAGGTGACCATATGTCCGTGGGTTTATCTCTGGGCTTTCTATCCTGTTCCATTGATCTATCTTTCTGTTTTTGTGCCAGTACCATACTGTCTTGATTACTGTAGCTTTGTAGTATAGTCTGAAGTCAGGGAGCCTGATTCCTCCAGCTCCGTTTTTCGTTCTCAAGATTGCTTTGGCTATTCGGGGTCTTTTGTGTTTCCATACAAATTGTGAAATTTTTTGTTCTAGTTCTGTGAAAAATGCCATTGGTAGTTTGATAGGGATTGCATTGAATCTGTAGATTGCTTTGGGTAGTAGAGTCATTTTCACAATGTTGATTCTTCCAATCCAAGAACATGGTACATCTCTCCATCTGTTTGTATCATCTTTAATTTCTTTCATCAGTGTCTTATAATTTTCTGCATACAGGTCTTTTGTCTCCTTAGGTAGGTTTATTCCTAGATATTTTATTCTTTTTGTTGCAATGGTAAATGGGAGTGTTTCCTTGATTTCACTTTCAGATTTTTCATCATTAGTATATAGGAATGCCAGAGATTTCTGTGCATTAATTTTGTATCCTGCAACTTTACCAAATTCATTGATTAGCTCTAGTAGTTTTCTGGTAGCATCTTTAGGATTCTCTATGTATAGTATCATGTCATCTGCAAACAGTGACAGCTTTACTTCTTCTTTTCCCATTTGGATTCCTTTTATTTCCTTTTCTTCTCTGATTGCTGTGGCTAAAACTTCCAAAACTATGTTGAATAAGAGTGGTGAGAGTGGGCAACCTTGTCTTGTTCCTGATCTTAGTGGAAATGCTTTCAGTTTTTCACCATTGAGGACGATGCTGGCTGTGGGTTTGTCATATATGGCCTTTATTATGTTGAGGAAAGTTCCCTCTATGCCTACTTTCTGCAGGGTTTTTATCATAAATGGGTGTTGAATTTTGTCAAAAGCTTTCTCTGCATCTATTGAGATGATCATATGGTTTTTCTCCTTCAGTTTGTTAATATGGTGTATCACGTTGATTGATTTGCGTATATTGAAGAATCCTTGCATTCCTGGAATAAACCCCACTTGATCATGGTGTATGATCCTTTTAATGTGCTGTTGGATTCTGTTTGCTAGTATTTTGTTGAGGATTTTTGCATCTATGTTCATCAGTGATATTGGCCTGTAGTTTTCTTTCTTTGTGACATCCTTGTCTGGTTTTGGTATCAAGGTGATGGTGGCCTCGTAGAATGAGTTTGGGAGTGTTCCTCCCTCTGCTATATTTTGGAAGAGTTTGAGAAGGATAGGTGTTAGCTCTTCTCTAAATGCTTGATAGAATTCGCCTGTGAAGCCATCTGGTCCTGGGCTTTTGTTTGTTGGAAGATTTTTAATCACAGTTTCAATTTCAGTGCTTGTGATTGGTCTGTTCATATTTTCTATTTCTTCCTGATTCAGTCTTGGCAGGTTGTGCATTTCTAAGAATTTGTCCATTTCTTCCAGGTTGTCCATTTTATTGGCATAGAGTTGCTTATAGTAATCTCTCATGATCTTTTGTATTTCTGCAGTGTCAGTTGTTACTTCTCCTTTTTCATTTCTAATTCTATTGATTTGAGTCTTCTCCCTTTTTTTCTTGATGAGTCTGGCTAATGGTTTATCAATTTTGTTTATCTTCTCAAAGAACCAGCTTTTAGTTTTATTGATCTTTGCTATTGTTTCCTTCATTTCTTTTTCATTTATTTCTGATCTGATTTTTATGATTTCTTTCCTTCTGCTAACTTTGGGATGTTTTTGTTCTTCTTTCTCTAATTGCTTTAGGTGCAAGGTTAGGTTGTTTATTCGAGATATTTCCTGTTTCTTAAGGTGGGATTGTATTGCCATAAACTTCCCTCTTAGAACTGCTTTTGCTGCATCCCATAGGTTTTGGGTCGTCGTGTCTCCATTGTCATTTGTTTCTAGGTATTTTTTAATTTCCTCTTTGATTTCTTCAGTGATCACTTCGTTATTAAGTAGTGTATTGTTTAGCCTCCATGTGTTTGTATGTTTTACAGCTCTTTTCCTGTAATTGATATCTAGTCTCATAGCATTGTGGTCAGAAAAGATGCTTGATACAATTTCAATTTTCTTAAATTTACCAAGGCTTGATTTGTGACCCAAGATATGATCTATCCTGGAGAATGTTGCATGAGCACTTGAGAAAAATGTGTATTCTGTTGTTTTTGGATGGAATGTCCTATAAATATCAATTAAGTCCATCTTGTTTAATGTATCATTTAAAGCTTGTGTTTCCTTATTTATTTTCATTTTGGATGACCTGTCCATTGGTGAAAGTGGGGTGTTAAAGTCCCCTACTATGATTGTGTTACTGTCGATTTCTCCTTTTATGGCTGTTAATATTTCCCTTATGTATTGAGGTGCTCCTATGTTTGGTGCATAAATATTTACAATTGTTATATCTTCTTCTTGGATTGATCCCTTGATCATTATGTAGTGTCCTTCTTTGTCTCTTCTAGTAGTCTTTATTTTAAAGTCTATTTTGTCTGATATGAGAATTGCTACTCCAGCTTTCTTTTGGTTTCCATTTGCATGGAATATCTTTTTCCATCCCCTTACTTTCAGTCTGTATGTGTCTCTAGGTCTGAAGTGGGTCTCTTGTAGACAGCATATATATGGGTCTTGTTTTTGTATCCATTCAGCCAGTCTGTGTCTTTTGGTGGGAGCATTTAGTCCATTTACATTTAAGGTAATTATTGATATGTATGTTCCTATTCCCATTTTCTTAATTGTTTTGGGTTCGTTATTGTAGTTCTTTTCCTTCTGTTGTGTTTCTTGCCTAGAGAAGTTCCTTTAGCATTTGTTGTAAAGCTGGTTTGGTGGTGCTGAACTCTCTCAGCTTTTGCTTGTCTGTAAAGGTTTTAATTTCTCCATCAAATCTGAATGAGATCCTTGCTGGGTAGAGTAATCTTGGTTGCAGGTTTTTCTCCTTCATCACTTTAAGTATGTCCTGCCACTCCCTTCTGGCTTGTAGAGTTTCTGCTGAGAGATCAGCTGTTATCCTGATGGGGATTCCCTTGTGTGTTATTGGTTGTTTTTCCCTTGCTGCTTTTAATATGATTTCTTTGTGTTTAATTTTTGACAGTTTGATTAATATGTGTCTTGGTGTATTTCTCCTTGGATTTATTCTGTATGGGACTCTCTGTGCCTCCTGGACTTGATTAACTATTTCCTTTCCCATATTAGGGAAGTTTTCAACTATAATCTCTTCAAATATTTTCTCAGTCCCTTTCTTTTTCTCTTCTTCTTCTGGAACCCCTATAATTCGAATGTTGGTGCGTTTAATATTGTCCCAGAGGTCTCTGAGGCTGTCCTCTGTTCTTTTCATTCTTTTTTCTTTATTTTGCTGTGCAGCAGTTATTTCCACTATTTTATCTTCCACCTCACTTATCCGTTCTTCTGCCTCAGTTATTCTGCTATTGATCCCATCTAGAGTATTTTTTATTTCATTTATTGTGTTTTTAATCGATGCTTGATTCGTCTTTAGTTCTTCTAGGTCCTTGTTAACTGTTTCTTGCATTTTGTCTATTCTATTTCCAAGATTTTGGATCATCTTTACCATCATTATTCTGAATTCTTTTTCAGATAGACTGCCTATTACCTCTTCATTTGTTAGGTCTGGTGGGTTTTTATCTTGCTCCTTCCCCTGCTGTGTGTTTTTCTGTCTTCTCATTTTGCTTATGTTACTGTGTTTGGGGTCTCCTTTTTGCAGGCTGCAGGTTCGTAGTTCCCGTTGTTTTTGGTGTCTGTCCCCAGTGGCTAAGGTTGGTTTAGTGGGTTGTGTAGGCTTCTTGGTGGAGGGGACTACTGCCTGTGTTCTGGTGGATGAGGCTGGATCTTGTCTTTCTGGTGGGCAGGTCCACGTCTGGTGGTGTGTTTTGGGGTGTTTGCGGACTTTTTATGAATTGAGGCAGCCTCTCTGCTAATGGGTGGCGTTGTGTTCCTGTCTTGCTAGTTGTTTGGCATAGGGTGTCCAGCACTGTAGCTTGCTGGTCGTTGAGTGAAGCTGGGTGCTGGTGTTGAGATGGAGATCTCTGGAAGATTTTCGCCGTTTGATATTATGTGGAGCTGGGAGGTCTCTTGTGGACCAGTGTCCTGAAGTTGGCTCTCCCACCTCAGAGGCACAGCACTGACTCCTGGCTCCTCAATTTGGGATGATTTGTTGTCTATTCATGTATTCCACAGATGCAGGGTACATGGAGTTGATTGTGGAGCTTTAATCCGCTGCTTCTGAGGCTGCTGGGAGAGGTTTCCCTTTCTCTTCTTTGTTCTCACAGCTCCTGGGTCTCAGCTTTGGATTTGGCCCCGCCTCTGCGTGTAGGTCGCCGGAGGGCGTCTGTTCTTCGCTCAGACAGGACAGGGTTAAAGGAGCAGCCTCTTCGGGGACTCTGGCTCACTCAGGCCGGGCGGGAGGGAGGGGCACGGAGTGCGGGGCAAGCCTGCAGCGGCAGAGGTCGGCGTGACGTTGCACCAGCCCGAGGCGCGCCGTGCGTTCTCCCAGGGAAGCCGCCCCTGGATCCCGGGACCCCGGCAGTGGCAGGCTGCACAGGCTCCCGGAAGGGCGGTGTGGACAGTGACCTGCGCTCGCACACAGGCTTCTTGGCGGCGGCAGCAGCAGCCCCAGCGTCCCACGCCCGTCTCTGGGCTCCGCGCTTTCAGCCGCGACTCGCGCCCGTCTCTGGAGCTCCTTTACGCGGCGCTCTTAATCCCCTCTCCTCGCGCACCAGGAAACCAAGAGGGAAGAAAAAGTCTCCTGCCTCTTCGGCAGCTCCAGAGTTTTCCCGGACTCCCTCCCGGCTAGCTGTGGCACATTAGCCCCCTTCAGGCAGAGTTCTCGCCGCCAGCCCCAGTCCTCTCCCTGCGCTCTGACCGAAGCCCGAGCCTCAGCTCCAGCGCCGTCCGCCCCGGCGGGGGAGCAGACAAGCCTCTCGGGCTGGTGAGTGCCGCTCGGCACCGCTCCTCTGTGCGGGAATCTCTCTGCTTTGCCCTACCCAGGTATGTGGGGAGTTTCTTGCCTTTTGGGAGGTCTGGGGTCTTCTGCCAGCGTTCAGTAGGTGTTCTGTAGGAGTTGTTCCACGTGTAGCTGTATTTCTGGTGTATCTGTGGGGAGGAAGGTGATCTCCGCGTCTTACTCTTCCGCCATCTTACCCGGAAGTCTATTTTTTTTATTTTAATTCTCTTTGAGGTGGTTTACCTTGTTGGAATTTGAATTTACTTCAAAATATATGGGAAAATTTTGCCTGTTTCTGCAATACATTTCCCTGACTTCCTATTCCTTTTCAAAATCAATCTCTGTCTCTCTCTCTCTTTTCCATTCAGTTTGGGACTCCAATTATATATATTTATTTAAAACTTTGTTTTTCATTAATAAACTTTTTTTAATAGCAGTTTCAGATTTACAGCAAAATTGAGTGGAAAGTGCACAGAATTCCCATATACTCTGTTTTCACATACACAATCTTCCCCCCTACTGACATTCTGTACCCCAGTGGTACATTTGTTATAATTGATGAACCTACATTGACACATCATTATTACTCAGAGCCATAGTTTACATTAAGGTTCACTCTTAGTGTTGTACATTCTATGGGCATGGACAAATGCATAATGACATATATACACCACTGTAGTATCATAAAGAATCATTTTACTGCCCTTAAAATCCTTTGTCCTCTGCTTATTCATCTTTCTATCCTCCCTACCCAACTTTTTGATCTTTTAACTGTCTTCATAGCTTTGTCTTTTCTAGAATACCATATACTTGGAATAACACAGTATGTAGCCTTTTCAGATTAGCTTCTTTCACTTGGTAATAGGCATTTAAGGTTCCCTTATGTCTTTTCATGACTTGATGGCTCATTTCTTTTTAGTGCTGAATAATATTTCATGGTTTGGATGTACCACAGTTTGTTTATCCATTCACCTACTGAAGGACATCTTGGTTGCTTTCAAGTTTTGTCAATTATGAGTAAGGTTTCTATCAACATTCATGTGTAGGTTTTTGTGTGAATATAAGGTATCAATTTCCTGGGGAGATACCAAGGAGCACAATTGTTGGATTGTATGGTAAGAGTACACTCATTTTGTAAGAAATTGCCAAGTTGGCTTCCAAAGTGGCTGTACCATTTTGCATCCCCACAAGCAATGAATGAGAGTTTCTTTTTCTCCACATCCTCACCAGCATTTGCTGTTGTCAGTGTTTTGGATTTTGGCCATTCTAATAAGTGGGTAGTGATATCTCACTGTTTTAATTTGCAAGCACCTCGTGACATATGATGCTGAACACCTTTTCAAATGTTCCCCTGTCATCTCTTTATCTTCTTCACTGAGATGCCTATTTAGGTCTTGGACGTATTTTTTAATTACATCGTTGGTCTTCTTACTGTTGAGTTTTAAGCACTCTTTGTACATTCTGTATAACAGTCCTTTATCAGATGTATCTTTTGCAAATCTTTTCTCCCAGTCTGTGGCTTGTCTTCTCATTCTCTTGACCTCATCTTTCACAGAGAAGTTTTTAATTTTAATGAAGTCCAACTTATCAATTACTTCTTTCATGGATCATGCCTTTCGTGTTGTATCTAAAAAGTCATTGCCATAGAAAAGGTCATCTAGGTTTTCTCCCATGTTATCTTCTAGGAGTTGTTTTGTTTTTGGATTTATATTTAGGCCCATTATCCACTTTGAGTTAATTTTGGTGAAGGGTGTAAGGTCTGTGTCTAGGTCCATTCTTTTCTTCTAGTACCACTTGTTGAAAAAAATTTATTTGATTCATTTAATTGCTTTTGCTCCTTTGCCAAAGATCAGTTGACCATCCTTAAATGAGTTTATGTCTGGGATCCTGGTTCTGTTCCATTGATCTCTTTTTTATTCTTTCACCAATACCAAATTGTCTTGATCACTGTAGCTTTATAAGTCTTGAAGTTGGGTAGTGTTAGTCTTCCCACTTTGTTCTTCTCCAGTATCATGTTGGTTTATAGGTCTTTGCTTCTCCATGTAAACTTTAGGCTCAGTTTGTCAATAACAAAAAAGAACTTGCTGGCATTTTAATTGGAATTGCATTGAATCTGTAGATCAAGTTGAGAATAATAGACATCTTCACAATGTTGAGTCTCCCTCTCTATGAACATAAAATTCCTCTCCATTTATGTAGTTCTTCTCTGATATCTTTCATCAGAGTTTTGTAGTTTTCTTCATATAGGTCTCACAGATAATTTGTTAGGTTTCTACATAAGTATATCATTTTGGGGTGTTAATATCAATCGTACTGTTTTCAATTTCAAATTCCACTGGTTCATGGTGGTAGTTTTAAAGTTTTTAATATAGTTCTTAAGCCATCTTTGTCAGGAGCTCTGCTGAACTGGGACAGAGGGCTGAGCTGCCAAGTGTCAGAATAACAAGGCAAAAATGAAAGAGTTAGGCCTTTAATCAGTTACTGTGATGGCAAAAGCAAGAGTCTCAAACTGGAGGGAAGCCCAACTCCCTCTATTCCACTATCCCCATGGAAAGGCACATGGATTGAAGATCAAGTAGATCAACAAAGAAGTAGGAGTCATCTCAGTGTTGAGGCCCCCCACCCCAAACAGTATGCTCTGGCAGTTTTATGGAGTCTAGGATCAAGGGAGGAGGGCAAGGCAAAGGGCTAGGAGTGGAGGAGCACTGGGTACTGAGTTAGAGTGGGGAAACTTCAGCAGAAGGCCTCTGCCCAAGGTCCTGGGAATGAAGGCACAGGGGCTAGGAATGCAGATAGGAAAAGAGCATGACTGGCCAAAGGGGCTTGAATCCTTGTCTGCAGCTTCAAACGTCCATGCACTAAGTGATGTTGGGAAGGCAGCTTTCTCTCACATGGCTGGCCAAAAGTTCAGCCTTTTTAATGGCCTATTATTGAGCCTGAAAGATCACACATAGTTTTTCAACCAGGGGACAAATACCTCAGTGACTTTTTTAGTTCCTAAAACAAATACCCTGAGTATTTAGGAGATCACTTCACACTATATGTCTATACCTTTGATGTCCTCAAGTACTGTACAATTCTGTTAACTTGGTTCTGCTCTTAACCATGAGATATCTGCTTGCTGGTAGGGCCCTCATATTTGCAGTCCAGCTCTCAGCAAGGACAGTGGGGAATAATCACACACATTTATTAGACCCGACCTTTCCATTTCCTATTCCAATAATAAATACCCTGAGCTGTAGGTTCTAGCTGCTCCAGCTGCTGTGAATTCCAGTATCTGCCTCATCAGCTCAATGAGGATGTCCTGACCTTGGGTTCTATCTCTTATGCTCCCTAAGCAGGTGTCTGAAAATTATTCCAAGGCAGAGAGCCAGAGTAAAGATGAGGCTCACTTTGTGTGTTTTTCTTTGCTCAGGGATTGCAGGACTATGTCTATTGTCCAACACCTGAAAATAGTTGCTGTGTGCATGCTGTCTAGTGTTAAGATTCTGTACAGCAAGATGAGAAACACAGTACCAGCAATTCATCACTGTCTAGTAATAAGTCTTTTATGCCATGATTATATTTTTGCACTGAAATTTACCTTTTATTTTGTTAAAATCTGTGATCTGAAGAACACAGAAACAAATAGCATTATTGCCATAGACAAATTATTGCCAGTTTTGTTGTAAATTTCCCGAGAAACACAACAAAATATCAATTATTTACTCTAACTCAGGCATAAATATCTAATGCAAAACTTAAAAGGTAACCACTAACACTGCAAGTGGTAAAATACAATACTGGTAAATTTTTCTAGAAAAATCAAACAGGTAAATGACCTGAACATGAAATAAAATGAACACATGAAAAATAACATGCTAGATAACATAATTATTGTTGACAATTCAAAATGGAAATCTTTTTAAAAAACTAAATAAGGAATTTAAGTGCTTAATGGAATTCTTACAGAAAATTGGTTTCTCTCTTGAAGCTTATCAATAACTATGCAATTAAAATATATTCATAATCATAGAAAAAAGACATTTTTAGAAAATTGTGTCATATTTCCAATATAAATGGTTAAGTGAAAAACAAAACAGAAATCCATTTAACTAACATAAAAATAATCTATTTTTGGAAAATGTAATAGCTTTTACCTGAAATTTCTTACAAATTGCTTTTTGATAGTACTTATTTTAAAATTATATAATTGTCTTTATATATGGATTCATTTTTTTCTGTTTGGTTTCTGAAATGCATAATTTCCTAGCAAGTACTGCATCTATTTTTGTTACTTACTGGCACACAAGTTAGGTGTGAATAGATCTTATGATTTTAAAATGTCTCTATATTTGCGGTCATGCCTAACTTATTTTTTATATCATATAATTATTTACATATGTTCTCTTTTTCTTTGGTTAGTCTTTCCTCAGTTTAGCTGTGATAATGATTTTTACATTTATTGATTGATTTCAAATTCTTTTAGATTACTAACGTGTTAATTTATGTTTCATAATTATTTATTTTCTGTTGCTTTTTTGTATAATTCATTTTCCTTTTTTTGTACATCTAAGTGATTATCATAGTTTCATCCGTATGGCAAATTTTAAAAACTTTGCACACATCATCATTCATTGTCATTCTTGGTGTTTTTTCCTTGAATTATACATGGTTGAAATATATGTGATCCCTGATTTCTTTGTGTCCTCGTTTACTTGATTTTGGACAAACACTACTTTAACAATTATCTGTGATTTTTTTATTTTACTTTTACTGCAAGATATATTTGAATTTATTTCTAACTGTGTTTATATATACAGCACATACATTTTGTCTCTGCTTCCCTTTCATCTTATCTCTTTTTTAAAAATTAGTTTTAACTTTAGATATTTTTTCTATGTCCAATTTTTAATATTTTGTTTTCTTCATCATTATGATATAATAAGAATGCCAGGTGTTTTACTGCAAGTAACACTTTTAAACATTTAGATGTATTCATTATATTTACATTCATTACATATAATGTATTCATTATATTTTGTCATTCTGTCATTTTTAATGCAGAATTAGCAATTGTAAGATCTCAGATAATTTAAGGTGTGTAATCAAATAGTTTTACTTCAAATCTTCCAAATCTTCTTTTCCCATATACTTATGAATCATTGAATGTACAACCCGGAGTGCCAGATTGAGATTATTCTTACTACGTTAAATAGTCACTTCATGTAGAATCTCTTTTTAATTTTTACTTGTGCCTCGTGCTTGAAAACTGATCTTAAAACATTTATTTTAAAGATGTCTTTTCAACTGCAGCACTATTGATATTTGGGGCCAGATGATTTTGTGTGTGTGTGTGGAGAGCTGTCCTGGACAGTATAGAATATTTAGCAAACTACACTTAGTTGTAGCAATCAAATATGTCTGCCAAATGTCTTCTGGGGATAGGTAATATCACCCCAGTTGAAAACTATAGATTCAGATTTAATTTTTATTTTAGTTAATTTTAGTTCTCAAGCGCTTTTGTGTTTATCATTTCTATTTTCTAAAATCCATGTTTTAAGTAATTTCAGTATTTTCCAGAGGTAGCTTGTTGGATGTATGCCCTGCTCTTTGTTTATCTAACAATATTTTTTTTGTTATATTTATACATGAAAGTTAATTTGTCTGGGTTTGCAATCTAAGGAGTTACTTTTTTTCCTTTCAAAATCTGTAGATGTCATGACCTTTTGTTCATGCATAAGAAGGTAAGACTGCTTGGTGTCTGTTTTTAAGTAAACTTTTTCTATTTTTTTTTTTTTGTGTGTGTGTCCAGAATTGTTACCCAAATAGGTATATTCTGGATCTGTGTTCATTAATTTTTTTCTTGACTTTTTTTGAAGTTAGTTGATTTACAATATTATATTAGTTTCAGGTATAAAATATAGTGATTCAATATTTTTACAGAATACACTCCATTTAAAGTTATTATAGAGGTGGAGTCAAGATAGTGGACTAAGAGGAGGTGGACTTCTTGTCTCTGTACAACTAGGGCACCTACCAGGCACCCATGGGGGACCACGGACACCTAAGTGGACGGAAGGAACCCCCAGCAACCTGATAGGACGTGGGGCATGGGAGTAGTGAAGGGGTAGGAGAAGTGGAGGTGGGACAGGACTGGCACCCCTGAGAGGCGCCTGGGGGAGGGTAAGGGATCCCATGCCCAAAGGGGGAAATTAGGGAACCATTGGGAGGGAAAAGGATGAAAAGGGAGCATGACCAGGTTTCCCCTGCCCACTTGGGCCCCCAGAAACCTGCTGAGATCACAGGCCTGATCCTCTGTTACTCCCTCCAGCCGCATGGGTCCTGAGGGAGTGGGAGGGAGTGAAGGGAGCAAAAGTAAAGGTCAGACCTCCAGGACTGGCACTTGAGGCGTGGCTGTGGGAGGGGAGGAGTTCCTACACCCAGTGGGACTCACACATGGTTAGGGGTCCAGCAGGGACAGGGGAGACCCTGGGGTAGATGGTGGGGGATGGGTACGAAGGAACAGAAGGGAATGCAGCCAGTGCTTTCCCAGTCCACTTAGGCACTGGGGAGCCTGTTGGGGTCTGGGGCCTAATCCTCTGCCCTCAGAGCCTCCCTCCTGCCTTGTAGAGCCCAAGCCCTGCCCCTACACCCTTACACCCAGGGCCTTACCTCTCCACTCAGAGACCCCCTCTGAGACCCCCTCCAACCTCGCTTGGCCTAACCCCCACCAACACACCCTCACCCAGGGTGTTACCTCCAAACTCTGAAACTCCACACTCTGGAGGGCCTCCTTTCCATGTGCTGCCTCTCTGCCTCTGAGCAGATCCTAAGCAGAGGCCGTGCCCCACACTTTAAAGTCACCCTGCCTAGGCCCCGCCCCCAGGATTATTTCTAGCTACATGGATCCAGAGTCTAGGCCACACCCCACGCTCAAAAGTCACCCCCCCAGCCTAGGTCCCTCCCCACCCTAAATCCCACCCCTGCCTAAGTTCCACCTCCACCTAAACTCCTCCATAGCCAAGGCTTTTTTTTTTTTACGTCTTTATTGGAGTATAATTGCTTTACAATGGTGTGTTAGTTTCTGCTTTATAACAAAGTGAATCAGTTATACATATACATATGTTCCCATATCTCTTCCCTCTTCCATCTCCCTCCCTCCCACCCTCCTTATCCCACCAGTCTAGGTGGTCACAAAACACCGAGCTGATCTCCCTGTGCTATGTGGCTGCTTCCCACTAGCTATCTATTTTATGTTTTTCTTTCTTTTTTCCTCTTTTAGATTGGGGTTCTGTTTTACCTTGTTGATTCATTGTTGTTGATACATTTATATTTTTATTTTTTCTAATATTTTATTTTTTTAAGTTTCTTTTATTCTTTATGCTTTGTTATTCTTCTGATTCTTTTGGCTTGTTTGCCATCCCCCCCCCACCTTTCTTTTTCCTTTTTCTATTGTGATTTTATTTTACCTTGTTGCAGTTGTTTCAATTATATTTTTATTATTCCTAATGTATTTTTTTATCTTTCTAATTTTATTTTGTTTTGTATTCTTTGTTATTGTATTGCTCCTTTTTTTCTTTTTCTTTTTTTTTTTATGCCATGCCACACAGCTGTGGGATCTTGGTTCTCAGGTGGGAGGTCGGGCCCAAGCTCCTGTGCTGGGTGCTCCAAGTCCAAACCACTGGACTAACAGAGAACCTCAGACCCCAGAGAATATTAACTGGAGTGAGGTCTCCTGGAGATGCTCATCTCTGCACCAAGAGCCGGCTCTATCCAACTGCTGGCAAACTCCAGTGCTGGATGCCTCAGACCAAACAACCAGTAAGACAAGAATACAGCCCCACCCATCAAAAAACAAAAATGAAATAAAAAAATATGTTACAGACAAGGGAGCACAGTAAAAATGTACAAGACCAAATAAATGAAGATGAAATAGTCAACCTACCTGAAAATGAATTCAGATTAATGATAGTAAAGACGATCCAAAATCTTGGAAACAGAATGGAGCATATACAAAAAACATTTAACAAGGATCTAGAAGAACAAAAGAGCAAACAAATAGTTATGAACAACACAATAAGTGAAATTAAAAATACTCTACAAGGAATCAGTAGCAGAATAACTGAAGCAGAAAATGGATAAATGAGCTGGAAGATAAAATGGTGGAAATAACTGCCAGGGAGCAGAACAAAGGAAAAAAGAATTGTGGACAGTCCCAGAGACTTCTGGGACAACATTAAATGCACCAACATTCAAATCATAGGCATCCAAGAAGAAGAAGAGAAAAAGAAAGGGTCTGAGAAAATATTTGAAGGAGATTATAGTCGAAAAGTTCCCCCACATGGGAAAGGAAATAGTCAAGTCCAGGAAGCACAGAGTCCCATACAGGATAAACTCAAAGAGAAATACACCAAGACACATATTAATCAAACTATAAAAAGTTAAATACAAAGAAAAAAAATATTAAAAGCTGCAAGGGAAAAGCAACAAATAACATACAAGGGAATCCCCATAAGGTTAACAGCAGATCTTTCATCAGAAACTCTGCAAGCCAGAAGGGAGTGGCAGGACATATTGAAAGTGATGAAAGGGAAAAACCTACAACCAAGATTACTCTACCCAGCAAGGATCTCATTCAGATTCAATGGAGAAATCAAAAGTTTCACAGACAAGCAAAGGCTAGGAGAATTCAACACCACCAAACCAGCTTTACAACAAATGCTAAAGGAACTTCTTTAAGTGGGAAACACAAGAGAAGAAAAATACCCAGAAAATTAAATGGAAATCAATTAAGAAAATGGTAATAGGAACATATATTTTGATAATCACCTTGAATGTAAACGGATTAAATGCTCCAACCAAAAGACACAGACTGGCTGAATGGATACAAAAACAAAACCCTTATATATGATGTCTACAAGAAACCCACTTCAGACGTAAGGACACATACAGACTGAAAGTGACAGGATGGGAAAAGACATTCCATGCAAGTGGAAATCACAAGAAAGCTGGTGTAGCAATTCTCATATCAGATAAAATAGACTTTAAAATATAGAATTTTACAAGAGATAGGGAATGCCACTAAATTATCAAGGGATCAATCCAAGAAGAAAACAAAACAATTATAAATATTTATGCATCCAACATAGGAACACCTCAATATATAAGGCAAATTCTAACAGCCATAAAAGGAGAAATAGACAGTAACACAATAATAGTGGGGGACTTTAACACCCCACTCATGCCAATAGACAGATCATCCAGACAGAAAATAAATATGGAAACACAGGCTTTAAATGACACAATAGACCAAATAGACTTAATTGATATTTTTAGGACATTCCACCTGAAAGTGGAAGAATACACTTTCTTCTCAAGTGCACACGGAACGTCCTCCAAAATAGATCACATTTTGGGTCACAAATCAAACCTTGGATTATTTAAGAAAATTGAAATTTTATCAAGCATCTTTTCTGACCACAATGCTATGAGATTAGAAATCAATTACAGGAAAAAAAAAAAAGTACAAAACACAAATACATGGAGGTTGAACAGTGCACTGACAAATGACCAAGAGATCACTGAAGAAATCAAAGAGGAAATTTAAAAATACCTAGAAACAAATGACAATGAAAACTCAATGATCCAAAACCTATGAGACACAGCAAAGCAGTTCTAAGAGGGAAGTTCATAGCTTTTCAAGCTCACCTCAAGAAACAAGAAAAATCTCAAATAAACAATCTAAACTTACACCTAAAGCAACTAGAAAAATAAGAAAAAAGAAAACACAAAATTAATAGAAGGAAAGAAATCATAAAGATAAGAGCAGAAATAACTGAAATAGAAACAAAGAAAAAATAACAAAGATCAATAAAACTAAAAGCTGGTTCTTTGAAAAGATAAACAAAATGGATAAACCATTAGCTAGACTCATCAAGAAAAAGAGGGAGAGGACTCAAATCAATAAGACTAGAAATGAAAAAGGGGAAGTTACAACAGACACCACAGAAATACAAAGCATCCTAAGGACTACTACAAGCAACTCTATGCCAATAAAATGGACAATCTGAAAGAAATGGAAAAATCCTTGGAAAAGTACAACCTTCCAAGATTTATCCAGGAAGAATTAGAAAATATAAACAGACCCATCACAGGTAATGAAATTGAAACTGTAATTAAAATTTTTCCAACAAATAATAGTCCACAACCAGATGGCTTCACAGGCGAATTGTATCAAGCATTTAGAGAAGAGCTAACACCTATCCTTCTCAAACTCTTCCAAAATATACCAGAGGGAGGGAGGAACACTCCCAAACTCATTCTATGAGGCCACCATCACCCTGATAACAAAACCAAAGAGGTCACAAAAAAAGAAAATTATAAACCAATATCACTGATGAAAAAATCAGGATGCAAAAATCCTCAACAAAATACTAGCAAACAGAATCCAACAACGCATTAAAAGGATCATACACCATGATCAAGTGGGATTTATCCCAGGGATGTGAGGATTCTTCAATATATGCAAAACAATCAATGTGATACACCATATTAACAAATTAAAGTATAAAAAACATATGACCATCTCGACAGCTGCAGAAAAAGCTTTTGATAAAATTTAACACCATTTATGATAAAAACTCTCCAAAGAGTGGGCATAGAGGACACTACCTCAAGATAGTGAAGGCATGTACAACAAACCCATAGCAAACATTACTGTCAGTGGTGAAAAACTGAAAGCATTTCCTCTAAGATCAGGAACAAGACAAGGATGTCCACTCTTGCCACTCTTATTCATTGGAAGTCCTAGCCACAGCAGTCAGAGAAGAAAAAGAAATATAAGGAAACCAAATTGGAAAAGAAGAAGTAAAACTGTCACTGTTTGCCAATGACATGATATTATACATAGAAAATCCTAAGGATGCCGCTACGTAACTACTAAAACTAATCAATGAATTTGGTTATGTTGCAGGATATGAAATTAATGCACAGAAATCTCTTGCATTCCTATGCACTAACAACAAAAAATCAGAAAGAGAAATTAAGGAAACAATCCCACTTACCATTGCAAGAAAAAGAATAAAATACCTAGGAATAAACCTACCTAAGGAGGCAAAAAACCTGTATGCAGAAAACTATAAGACGCTGGTGAAAGAAATCAAAGATAACATAAACAGATGGAGAGACATACCATGCTCCTGGATTGGAATAATCAATATTGTGAAAATGACTATACACCCAAAGCAATGTACAGGTTCAATGCAATCCCTATCAAATTACCCATGGCACTTTTCACAGAACTAGAACAAAAAATTTTACAATTTGTATGGAAAGACCCTTAATAACCAAAGCAATCTTGAGAAAGAAAAAGGGAGCTGGAAAAATCAGGCTTCTTGACTTCAGACTATACGACAAAGCTATAGTAATCAAGACAGTATGGTACTGGCACAAAAACAGAAATATAGATCAATGGAATAAAGTAGAAAGCCCAGAGATAAACCCATGCACATATGGTCACCTTATCTTTGACAAAGGAGGGAAGAATATACAATGGAGAAAAGCCAACCTCTTCAACAAGTGGTTCTGGGAAAAATGGACAAATACATGTAAAAGAATGAAATTAGGACACTTCCTAACACCATACACAAAAATAAAATCAAAATGGATTAAAGACCTAAATGTAAAGCCAGACACTATAAAACCTTTAGAGGAAAACATAGGCAGAACACTCTATGACATAAGTCACAGCAAGATCCTTTTTGACCCACCTACTAGATTAAGGGAAATAAAAACAGAAATAAACAAATGGGACCTAATGCAACTTAAAAGTTTTTGCACAGCAAAGGAAACCATAAACAAGACAAAAAGACAATCTGTAGAATGGGAGAAAATATTTGTAAATGAAGCAACTGACAAAGGATTAATCTCCAAAATATGCAAGCAGCTCATGCAGCTCAGTATCACAAAAACAAACAACTGAGTCCAAAAATGGGTGGAAGACCTAAATAGACATTTCTCTAAATAAGACAGACAGATGGCTAACAAATGCATGAAAAGGTGCTCAACATCACTAATCATTAGATAAATGCAAATCAAAGCCACAATGACGTATCATCTCACACCAGTTAGAAAGGCCATCATCAAAAAATCTACAAACCATATATGCTGGGGACGGTGTGGAGAAAAGGGAACCCTTTTGCACTGTTGGTGGGAATGTAAATTGATACAGCCACTATGGAGAACCGTCCTTAAAACTAAAAATAGTACTACCATGTGACCCAGCAATCCCACTACTGGACATATACCCTGAGAAAACCATAATTCAAAAAGAGTCATGTAGCACAATGTTCATTGCAGCTCTATTTACAGTAGCCAGGACATGGAAGCAACCTAAATGTCCATGAACAGATGATTGGATAAAGAAGACGTGGCCCATATATACAATGAAATATTACTCAGCTGTAAAAAGGAACAAAACTGAGTTATTTTAGTGAGGTGGATGGACCTAGAGTCTGTCATACAGAGTGAAGTAAGTCAGAAAGAGAAAAACAAATATCGTATGCTAATGCATCTATATGGAATTTTAAAAAGCAGTACTGATAAACCTAGTGGCAGGACAGGAATAAAGGCACAGACATAGAGAATAGACTTGAGGACACGGGGGGGGGAAGGGTAAACTGAGATGAAGTGAGAGAGAGGCATGGACATATATACACTACCAAATGTAAAATAGATAGCTAGTGGGAAGCTGCTGCATAGTGCAGGGAGATCAGCTTGGTGCTTTGTGATGACCTAGAGGGATGGGATAGAGAGGGTGTGAGGGATGCTCAAGAGGGAGGAGATATGGGGATATATGTATACATATAACTGATTCACTTTGTTGTACAGCATAAACTGACACAACATTGTAAAGCATTTATAGTCCAATAAAGATGTGGGAAAAAAAGTTTTAAAATATTGGTTATATTCCCTGTGCTGTACTTTATTTCCTTGTAGTTTATTTTATACATAGTAGTTTGTGCCTCTTAAACCACTACCTCTTGTTTCCCCTACCCACTTTCCTTCTCCCCACTGGTAACCATTATCTTCCTCTGTATATCTGTGAGTCTATTTCTGTTTTGTTATATTCATTTGTTTGTTTTATTTCCTACTTCCCACATATAAGTGATATATAACTCTATCTGAATCTCTGTTTGACTTATTTCACTAAGCATAATCCATGTTCTTTCAAATGGCAAATTTTCATGGTCTAGTAATATTCCATTGTGTATATATACCACATCTTTTCATGCAGCTGTTGGCTATCTGTAAGTCTTCTTGGAGAAATGTCTGTTCAGGTGTTCTGCTTATTTTTAATCAGGTTACTTGTTTTTTGATGTTGAGTTGCATGAGCTGCTTATGTGTTTTGAATGTTAACCTGTTATTGGTCATGTCATTTTCAAATATTTTCTTCCTTTCTGTAGGTTGTCTTTTCATTTTATTGATAGTTTCCTTTGCTGTGCAAAAGCTTTTAAGTTTAATTACATCCCATTTGTTTATTTTTCCTTTTGTTTCCCTTGCCTTAGGAAAAAGAGCCAAAAAAATATTGCTATGATTTATACCAAAGAGGGTTCTTCCTATGTTTTCTTCTAGGAGTTTTATGGCTTGTAGTGTTATATTTAGGTCTTTAATCCATTTTGAGTTTATTTTTGTGTATGGTGTGAGGAAATGTTATAATTCATTCTTTTATATGTAACTGTCCAGTTATCCCAGCATGATGTATTGAAGAAACTGTCTTTTCCCCACTGTATATTCTTGATGTCTTTGTTGTGGATTAATTAACCATAAACGTGTGGGTTTATGTCTGAGTTCTCTATTCTGTTCCATCGTTCTATATGTCTGATTTTATTCCAGTACCATACTGTTTTGATTACTGTAACTTTGTAGTATAGTCTGAAGTCAGGGAGCATGATACCTTCAGCTTTTTTCTTTTCTCTCAAGATTGCTTTGGCTATTTGAGATCCTTTGTGTTTCCATATAAATTTTAGGATTATTTTTTCTAGTTCTGGGAATATGTTAAGGGTATTTTGATAGAGATTGCATCGAATCTGTACATTGATTGGTTAGCATGGATATTTTAACATTAATTCTTCCAACGCATGAACACAGGATATCTTTCTATTTCATTATATCATCTTTAATTTTATTTATCAGTGTTTCAAAGTTTTCAGAGTATAGGTCTTTTGTCTCCTTGGTTAAGTTTATTCTTAGGTATTTTGTTCTTTTTAATGTGATTTTAAAGGGGATTGTTTCTTAATTTTTCTTTCTTTCATAGTTCATTATTAATGTATTAAAAAGAAAAATATTTCTGTATATGTTTGCATTGATTTAGTTTGGTGCTGAAATTTAAAACAATGAGTAATAACAAGAAGAGTAATCACAATAACTTGCTATTTATTGAATTCAGATATTCTATGTGTGTTAAAAGCATTATCTTATTTAATCCTCACAACAGTCTCAAATTTCAAAGACAAAAATACCTCAGGAAATTTAAAAGTAAGAATGAACATAACAAGTTTTCAAAGATGTGTGCTAGTACTTTTATCTACTACTAACAGAGATGTAAAATGGTAGCGTTTTTTAGAAAACAGGCTGGTAGTTTCCTTAAAATTTAAAACATACAGCTAACATATGTTCCAGTCATTCAACATGTAGGTATTTATAATGGGAAAAGAAGACACAAAGATTTATACAAATATTCATAGCAGCTTTTTAATAGCTCCTAACTGGAAATCACACTAATGTCCATTAATAATTGAATAGATTAATAGACCTTGGTATATTGATACAATGGAATATTTCTCAGCAATAAAAAGAAACACATTATTTGTGAATTCAACTATATGAATCTCAAAATATTTATGCTGAATGAAAGAAATCAGGAAAAAAATGCTTAGTGCATTATTCTATTTATATAAAATTCTAGGAAATACCAATTGATCTATAGGGACAGAAAGCAGACCAGTGGTTACCTGGAGATATGATAGGGGTGATATATAACAAAGGGGCATAAGAACATGTATGGCTGGACTCATTCATTATCTAGATTATGGTGATTATTTTATAAGTGTACAAATAAGTCAAAATTCACCAAATTATATGCTGTAACTATTTGATATTTTTGTCAAATTTATCTCAATAAACTTAAAAAAAATAGTGCCACAGAGAGAATAAGTAGCTTAGATAGGATAATTTTTTCATTAAATTCTTATTTACATGCAATGAAATTCACTCAATTTAAGTAAACTTTGAATGTGTATAATTGTTTACAATTGTATAACCACAATAGAGCCTTTTCCTCATCATAAAGTTTCTTACTTCCTTATTGCACCCACCCATGGCCCCAGACATTCTCTGAATCTACCTACAGTGATTATAATTTTTCTTTTTTTTCTTAGAACTGCATATATTTGGAATCATAGAGTATGTAATTTTTGTATTTGCCTCTTCACTTGGCACACGGTTATGAAATTCATCCATGCTATTACGTGTATTAATATTCTATTTCCTTTAATCTCTGAGTATTATTTCATAGTATGACTATCCTAGACTCTCTTATCCATTTACCACTTACGGGTTTGTATGCCTTCATCCAGATTTTGGATATTATGTATCATCTTTCTGTAGACATGTTATTTTGGGGGTAAATAGCCAGGAGTGGAATTGCTCAATCATATGATAAGCATATATTCACCAGTATAAGATTTGCCATACTGCTTTCCAACGTGGTTGGACCACCTTGCATTTGCATTACTAAACTACAAAATTTCCAGTTGGTTCACATGCTCACCCGCAGTTGGTATGTTAGTCTTAAACTGTTCTAGTGGGTATGTACTGGTATCTCGTTGGTCTAATTTGCATTTTTCTCATGAATATTGATGTTGAGCATATTTCATGTGTTTATTGGATATATATACATATAAATATATGTGTATATTTATATGTATATATATAATTTAGAAATATATGTTCAAATAATTTGACATTATTTTTTCTTGGATGGTTTATCTTCTTATTATTGAGTTATAAGACTTTTGTATATATTCTGGATATAAGCTCTTTTACAGATAGGTTTTCAAAACATTTCTCCAAGTACACTTGCCTTCTTGTTATCTTAATAATGTCTTCCAATGTGTAAATTATTTTACTTTGGTGAATTCCCTTTTATCATTTTTTCTTTTATAAACTCTGCTTATTTTGCTATCTTTGAAAAATCTTTGCCTAACTCAGTAACACAAAAATTTTCTCCTATATTCTTCAAATATAGGATCTTCTTTATTGCTTATTAATTTAGATAAATGATCAAAACTGGGGTCTATTTTAGTGTGGGGGCTTCATGCTACCTCTCTGTAAATCCAATTCTTTCTAGTAAAATGTGTGTATGGGGTCTCTACTTAATTTTCCCAGCCAATACAACAGTGTTTATTCTATGAATACAGAAGAATATTGGTCAAGAATAGAGCCATAGGACTACAGTCCCAACTCTAGAATCCAGGACTCAGGCTGCTCTGACCCTGATGTGAGCACAGTATGAGAGTAAGATTTGAAAGGATGACAGCTCCAACTGCAGGTAGGCCAATACAAGACAGAGACTTAAAACTCAAAGGGTCAGAACCATGCTTAAGTAGCTCCTTCTTACCTGGATTAAAAAAAAAATAGATATCAGTCCTCCTTTAAGGGTGAATAATGGATGGAGGAAAAGTGGAAGTCTCACCCCCAATTAGTCCTCTAAGAGGGAAGCCTATCTGTTTACCAGCCCTTATTTTATTGGCTTACAGGAGAAAGAAGGAAGGAGTTCCTTACAGCACATATTGTCCAATTTTACTGTGTGCTTAATTATTTTTATTTCTGTTAAAAAATGTATTATTTGGAGAGCCTGGTGGTGTTAGCTAGAGTACTGATGCATGACTTAGTTTTTCGGACTTAACCAATTCATTTAGGATATTAAGGCAACAGTGTCCTCTCTTCAATTTGCTTATTGTCTAGGCCAAGGGAAGCCTCAGCCAATTATACCATGTACAGGACATGAGTGCCCGGCAATTTCTACTGATATTAGCACTAGCAACATATATGTATGTGTCTTACAAGTGCCTACAACTCTTAACCATTTTATTTTAAGTTATTCTGGGACTAATATTTGTTAGCATACATTTCACCAAAATGGGAAATTCAGAAAGAAAAGGTAAGATATTTTGTGGTGGTTGTTGTTTTTAAAGTTATTTCTTTAGTTAAGTGGAAATTTTTTTGGAGGAGTGCTTTTAGGTATGTTTTTGTAGTCTGTATTATTTATTTATTTTTATTAAGATATAGTTGATTCCAATGTTGTGTTAGTTTCTGGTGTACAATAAAGTGATTCAGTTATACATACATATACATATGTTTTCATACACTCTTCCATTATGTTTGTTACAGGATATTGAATATAGTTCTCTGTGCTATATGATATTCCCATCCTCCTAATTTATCCCTCCCCCACCCACACCCTCTCCAGCATTTGTTATTTTTAGACATTTTAATGATGACCATTCTGAACAGTGAGGTGGTACCACATTGTAGAACTACTAGAATGGATAAAAGAATCCAGCAAGGTAGTAGGGTATAAGATTAACATACATAAATCTGTTGCATTTCTTTATATTAACAATGAAATATCAGAAAGGGAAGTAAAAAAAAATCCCTTTTAAAATCTCATCAATAAAAAATACTTAGGAATAAACCTGACCAAGGAGGTGAAAGATTTATATACTGAGAACTATAAAACATTGATAAAGTAAATTTTAAATGATTCAAAGAAATGGAAAGATATCCCACACTCTTGGATTAGATGAATTAATATTGTTAAAATGGCCATATTACCCAAAACAATCTACAGACTCGGTGTGATCCTTATCAAATTATCTATGACATTTTTCACAGAACTAGATCAAATAATCCTAAAATGTATACAGAAGCATAAAAGACCCAGAATTGCCAAAGAAATCCTGAGGAAAAAGAACAAAGCTGAAGGCATAACCTTCCCAGACTTCAGACAATACTGCAAAGCTAAAGTAATCAAAACAGCATGGTATTGACACAAAAACAGACATATGGGTCAATGGAACAGAATAGAAAGTTCAGAAATAAACACATACCTACAGTCAATTAATCTTTGACAAAGGAGGTAAGAATATACATGAAGAGTCTCTTCATCAAGTGGTGTTGGGAAAGCTGGACAGTTGCATGTAAATCACTGAAACTAAAACACACCTTCACATCCTACACAAAAATAAACTCAAAATGGCTTAAAGACTTAAATATAAGACATAACACAATAAAATTCCTAGAAGTGAACATAGGCAAAACATTCTCTGACAGAAATCTTACCAATGTTTTCTTAGATTAGACACCCCAGGCAATAGAAAATAAAAACAAAAATAAATAAATTGGACCTAATCAAATATAAGTTTTGCACAATAAGAGAAACCATAAACAAAATGAAAAGACAACCTACAGTATGGGAGAAAATATTTGTGAACAATGTGAGAAACAAAGGCTTATTTTTCAAAATAAACAAACAGCTCACACAGCTCAATTGCAACAACAACAACAAAAATCCCAACCCAATCAAAAAAACAGGCAGAAGACCAAAATAGACATTTCTCCAAAGAAGACATCCAGATGGCCAATAGGCACATGAAAAGATGCTAAACATTGCTAATTATTAGAGAAATGTAGTGTCTGTCTTAAGATTATACTGTTGGTATTGGATTATCAAATTTGAGAGAGAATTCTGAGTCTCAGTGCATAATCATAGTAGTTGAAATCATGAAAGAGTGAATGGAATTGCCAAATGACAGGAATGTAATACTTGTAGAAATGGATATATTATGGCAAGTTCAAATAAGAAAGAACTCTTGTCAGAAAAGAGACTGTAAAAGGGTGGATTATGAAAGTGGGAGAAAAATATATATACTGTATTGAAATATAAGTGAGGAGAATTAGAAATTAAGAGAGAAAAAGAGGGAGAGAGGAGTGTTGTCAAGTGGAAAATGTGCAAATCTTAGAAAGTTGGTTATGCAATTTGGGTCATCACAGATCATCAATGAAAGTGAAATTTCAGTGACATGGTGGTTGTTGAATCTAGATTATTAAGTATTGTGGAATGCCCTACATAGAATTAAAACTAAGATATAAATAATAATATTCTACTCAGGTTTCCTCTATACTAAAAATTTAAATAATTATTAGCTTTATGTTTCAGAAAATTTCAGACAGTTTTCAAATATTACAATGTAACATTTTCGCACTCATAGGGGACAAAGTATCAGCATCTGTGTGAGTTCCAAACAATAGAGAACATATATGTTTGTCTTTGCTTTACTTTGGCAAAATTTTCACCCTCTTTTCACTCTCAGCATAAATTAGCTCCTGACACATTGGGGCTGATCACCTTGTCTTGCCCATGGTTATACTAGCTTCAAATCCTTTCCACAAATAAGTTTTAAGCTCTGTTCTTTCTGCTGACATTTTCATACATTGCTGTCCTAAAGCAGATGGCTGAGGACTCTAATCAAGAGATTTTGTACAAATCAACAAAAATCTCTGGCCAGAATCTGTAGTTATTGAGGGAAAAAAAGAGTCCTGAACCATATGTTCCAGTATCCTGTATGCTACTCTGGTAGGAAGTTTGTACATAGTTTAATCATCCTGTTCCAAATTACAGTGTAATCCTTCACTGTGTCAGCAGCTCTTTGCTTAATGCAGCTAAAGTCAACCTCCTCTGCATTAAAGAACTGCTTGGGTTTTTAAATACAATATCATATCTCTTCCTTTCAACTGTGGTAAGTATGCCCTTAATGAAGGAAGATATGTATGTGGTTTTCAAGTCTTATTCCTTGCATGGATTTAAGATAAATGAACCTCAACATGCATTACTTCCAAAGCATAAAATACAATATGATGTTTTCGATACAGCAAGTGCATGATCCAGGTCAAATTCTAATATGAGCTGACCTATAGACACATACATTTTTTTAATCAAGATTAGTGCCTGAACATATATATTCTGAGTGCATCCGCAGCTTTAAATGAATTTGACTTTCTGAGCAACAGACTTAAATGCAGCTAAAACATACGTCTTTGATTATAGCTTAATTTGCATGTAAAGTTATATAATTGCTATATTGCAGTGAGACAGGGTTATTATACAGCAAATTGTCTGTGATAGTTTAGAACTGCTCAAATAGCTCCAACACTTTTTTAAAAAGTGACCTTAAATAGAAGTCAATTTCAAAGCATTTCTACATTGAGACTTGCATTTGAACCTGTTTTCCTCCTACACATATCTTAATGACAAATCATAAATTAGCTCATAGAATCAAAAGCACACATAAATTTCAACCTATACATAATCTATTCCTAGAACTTGCATCATGATTTAGTTCTTGTAAAGTGAAAGGTGCTTTCCCATAAAGACAGTTGTAAAATTTCAGGAGTTTGCCTTCCTCACAAATTTCTCTGTATAAGATCATAGATAGGATCAATAACTGCTCACAAAGCAAAGATACAGCAACTCTAGCTTTCTCAGGAATCTAGAATAATAAAATTTTGTATAAACTCCATAGAATGGACATACATATATTATAATAAACTTCACTTATACAGGGTTTCCAATGTACATAAAGGAAAAACATTATGTTTCTGTCAATAATTTCATCCATCAGATTACATGTCATGATAGACATTAAAATGAAATTAATGATGCTTTTGTTCTCCTACAGAAGTCCTTTATAAAACTGTTCATGTAAAAATAAATGCTGTTCAAAGAAGTTTGAACTGATTCCCATTTTCCTCTAAGTAAATGTTCTTTTACTTGGAAGAAACATTTAGAATCTTTCAGCTGACCTTAAATTTTCTTCAAGTTTCTCTAAAGTATTCAATAACTATTTTATGATTAGTCATAAATATCGGCTCCCTTCCCCCCAAATATTTATAGGTAAAGAAAAATTTAACATATTTTTGCTTGAAATGCACTTTCGTGATTTACTTAAAACTTTTACTAAGCTACTGTCAGAACAAACATAGGTCTTATGAGTACAATTGCTATTAAAAAATATCTTTTTTCTTTATGTATGTTTTTATATATTATTTACATAAATCTTTATATATAGTTTTAAGCAATAAAAATGTTACTTTCAAGTTACAATCTCTCTCTTCACAGACACAACCCCTCAAAGAAAACATTAAAAATTTATATTTTCCACCTTTCATAAGACATGGCTGGTAAAAAATAAAGTCAAGGAAATTAAGATGTGTGCTAATTTGGCATCAGTAAAGATGGAGAAAGAGAAGAAATGAAGAGAAATAATTGCACACTGCAAGCATTAGTCTTTTATAGGATGAAAATATTTTTTAAGTCACGTGATTGGGGCAATGTAGCATTGGCTGAGAGCTTTGTAATGCCTCACTGTCTTTTTTTTTTTTAGCTGAACTAAGAATTATTATATATTAAGAAAAAAACTTCTCACACAAAACACCAAGAACATATCAACAGACAAAATAAACATGAAGGAAGCAGAGAAGAGTAATAGGGAGATGACCACTGGGTGTGGAGCAATAGAATTATTAATCTTGTCAGATCTCAGGTCAAGTATAAAAAAATATAGAGGGGAGGAAGATGGTGCTGAGGAAAGTAACAGTAAGAATGAGAGATATCTTTGAAATGAAAAATATTATAAAACTTAATATTTAACCAAAAGTTTTGGAAAATAATCTGTGCCCCATCTCCCAGAAAGTAAAAATATTTTGAAAGTGGAAAATTTTAGAGAAATTATATTTTAAAAATTAGGTGATCAGTCCAGCAATATAACTGGCAGATGGCTAGAGATGCAGAGGGGATGGACTTACAAGCATACTTTGGAGATATTGTGGATTCAGTTCCAGACCACTGCCGTAAAGTGAGTATTACAATAAAACAAGTCATGAATTTTTTGATTTCCCAGTGCATATGTAAGTTATGCTTACACTGTACTATATTCTATAAAGTGTGTAATAGTATTATGTCTAAAAATTGTGCATACCTTGATTAAAAATGCTTTATTGATAAAACATGCTAACCACCATCTGAGTCTTCAGCAAGTTGTAATTTTTTTGCAATAGTAATATCAAAGATCACTGCTCACATAAATATAATAATGAAAAATTTGAAATATTGTGAGAATTCCTTAACTGACAAAAAGACATAAAGTGAGAAAATGTGATTGAAAAAATGGTGCCAATAGACTTGCTCAATTCAGAGTTGTCACAGACCTGGTGGCCAATGATGTACACCAGAACTGCCCAGGAAAACCAAGGTGATTGATCACCAAATATATTAAATATCCATAATTAGAAAATTTTCAGTTTTCTTAACAGAAATGTTAGAAACAAGAAAAAAAGAAAATGCCTTCAAAATGTTGAGAGACAATTTTCTTAAATCTAACAGTCTGTATTCTCTACACATGCATATAAGTGTGAGGGCAAAATTTGCAGAAAAGATTTTGATAATGTAAAGACTCATTATTAAGGATTATTTTTGTCAAAGTGGAAGCTACATTGCAGTAAGTAGCAAATGAATTAAAAATAGAGATATAGAGGATGATCAATACTTTTTTTTATTTTCTAGAAGTTCAGTTATATGACACAGAAAGAGATAAACTGTTATAGGAATGGGGTGGACATAAGATTGAGGAAAAATTGGGGAGGTTATTTTTAGTAAATAAGAAGTTGAGCATGCTTTTTATCCAAAAAGAAGAGAGAACAGTGAAAAAATAATAGTGATAGAGATGAAATAAGGGATAAAGGAATGAGAGAGGAAAATCCATGAAGAAAACAAGAATATAATATTGAAAGTATATGGAGAGAAATTTACATTGGACAGATTATGTGGAATTTCATCTCTTTCACCTGATCAGCAAAAAATAAGGCAAAAATTGAAAGGCTGAAGAATTTGAAGATGAAGGTAAAAAATGTGGTGATTCTTGCCCATGGGCTCATTCGTATAACAACACGTGAATTCAACTGCTTATAGATATGTGCATGGGGAGAAATGATAGGGTGTATCAGCCTGAAGAATTTTCTTTTAGGATTTCTTTTAAGGAGGGTCTACAATCAACAAATGATCTCATGTTTCTTCCTTTTACATGTACATACTTGTTTATTTTGACTTAATTTTTGAAAAACAATTTTGCTGGGTACAGGATTCTGCCCTGTGAGTGTCATCCCAATACCTGTTGGACTCCATTGTTTCTGTTGAGAACTTGGCTGTTCATCTTATTGTGGTTTCCTTCTATATGATGTTTTGTTTTAATCCTGCTGCTTTCAAGATTTTATCTTTGGCTTTCAACAGTGTGATTATGTGTCTGGTGTGGCTCTCTTTGTGTTCATCCAACTTCCAGTTTATTAAGATTCTTGGATGTGTAGGTTAATGTTTTTCATCAAATGTAGGAAGTTTTCTGCTATTATATCTGGAAACTTTTTTTCTGCCATTTTCTCTTTCTTCTCTACTGGTAGTACTCCCATTATGTATCAGTTATGTACTTAAAGGTTTGACACATTTCTCCGTAGCTTTGTTTATTTTTCTTCATGCTTTATCTCTGTTTCTCAGATTGCATAATCTCCACTGATTTATCTCAAGTTCATTTATTTATTTTTCCTCTACAAGCTCAGATCTACTTGTGAGCCCCTTTCATGAATTTTTCGTTTCAGTTATTGGACTTTTCAACTCCACAATTTCCATTTGGTTCTTTTTTTTTTTTTTTTTTTTTTGTGGTATGTGGGCCTCTCACTCTTGTGGCCTCTCCTGTTGTGGAGCAACAGACTCCGGACATGCAGGCTCAGCATCCATGGCTCACAGGCCTAGCCGCTCTGCAACATGTGGGATCTTCCTGGACCGGGGCACGAACCCGTATCCCCTGCATCGGCAGGCAGACTCTCAACCAGTGCAGCACCAGGGAAGCCCTGGTTCTTTTTTTTAAATATAATTTTTATTGATTGATAGTCTCTATTTGATGAGTTATCTTCATCACACTTCCCTTTAGATATTGAAACGTACTTTGCTTTAGTTCTTTGAACATACTTATAATCATTGCTTTGAAATCTTTGCTAATTCTGACATCTAAGTCCCTTAAAAGTTCTCATCTCTTTCTTTCTCTCATATGGGTCAAATTTTCCTCTTTCTTTGCATGTGTCAAAAATATTTTTCATTGAGAACTCAGGATTTTATATAATGTATTATAGCAACTTTGGAATCCGACCTACCCTACTTCTGATGTTGCTGTTTGTTTTTCCTTTTTTAACTGACCTTACTGGACTAATTCTGCAAAGTCTGTTTCCCCTGCTTTGTGATTCCTTTGATGTCTCTGCTCAGGTGTTTTTTCCTTGCTTTTATTTTCAAATCTGACTTCCATGGGGTCATTACTGGGTTGGCATAGATTAGTGATCAGCCACTTATTGGTCAGTAGGTAAGGTGAAGTCCTCTGTACCCATATGATTTGCAACATTTACTATTGGGTCTGTGTGTGGCCTGTGAACTGATTTCAAAGTTCAGGAAATTACTAGTTTTAACATCTTCAGCACCATGGACTAATAGGTCAGAGACAACCTTTTGAGTCACTTTTGAAAGCATTCAGATTTAGACATGCAAAGAGTTTTCCAGATACTAGGATGAGTATGATTTTAACAGAGCCTTCCTTGACTGTCTCTTTCCCTTTTAAATTTCTGTTGATCTACATTTTGTGGTAACAGAGATGTTAGCTGACTCTGAATGTTAGTTACCCAAATGGGAAATGGTGAGAATGAACAACACTAATTTGCTTCTAATGCCCACCTAAACTAGCTTCTTCACAACCGGGAGTTAAGAGAGATGGGACCTGGACCCAACCTGAGTCCATGCTGAGTACCTCTCACAATACAGACATAGGAGGGATGGACACCACCAGTCCTTGGTTTTGCCCATCCTAACCAGAATAGATCTCTGTAAGAGGACACCTGGGGAGAGAGATGCTGCCCCTGGCACAAATGTCACAGTCTCCCACTGTTCTTACTAGGTATCTATAGATTTTATAAAATAAATGCTTTGCACTTGTTATATCCTCTTTGGCCAATTTCTAGAACTTTAAATGATCATCTTAGATAGTTGTGACCAGGTTAATTGATGTTTTTGGGGGAAACAGGATTCACTCACCACACTCATCTTTACAGATATCCTACATCCATGATAGGGGATTTGAGGAAAGAGACGGAAATATGGATTTGTCAAAGAGGGTAATAAGAGAAATTCCAGGGATGCATAACTGGACAAGACCTGAGCCATAAAGCAGAGTTTGAATTTGGAGACTATGAAATTTTGGTGAAACAATTTCAGAGATAATAGATTTGATTTTCTAGGAGTGACCAATGTTTTGCGTGGAAGGATGCATCTGTAGGATAGATAGATTAACCTTTAATTAGAAAGAACGTAGATCTCTCAGAAAAAACTTCATGAAAAGAAAATGGTTGGGGAGTGTAAATATAAACAAATTAATGAACCAAGGTAATAAATTTATAAGAAAGAACATAAATAAGAAGGATGTTGAAACACCAAGAGGGAATAAACTTGTGAAGATATTTGTGATCTCTGAAATCTCAGTGTAATTATTTTGGAGGAATCCCAGTTTGTCTTCAGAGGTATTCCAGAAGTAGAGTGATTTTCAGTTAATGAAAAATCTTACATGTCCTTCAGAGTGAGCAACTACTCCTGTTGTTTAAGACATGCCATTGTACATGAAATCATCAAACAGTTATACTTGACAAGTTTTGTTGGAATGATTTTCCATAGATATTAAATCATCCAAGGGCTCTAATGACCACAATTTCCTTCTCTGCACAGCTCTACCATTTCCTTAGATCACATCATTTCTTCCCTCTGTCAAATCTCCCACCTGTAACACCAAATCACTGTGTACTATGATCAGGCAATTTGCAGGAAAGGAGTGTGGTGTGTTGTCAATTGTCAACTTTGCATGTCAGTCACTCACTTGAAGGTTTCCTCTGCTTCGCATTACAGAGAAGAGCCCAGAAACTTTGTTTACCAGGTCCCTCTTCATTCTGTGGTTCCAGGTTACGGTTTGCCACTGAGAGTAACTCACAAAATATTTGAAAGTTGGGAAGAGGAAAAGCTATTTTTCTTGAGATGTCACAGAACTAGCACAGAGGTTTCTCAGTCTTCTTTGTAAGCACTCTTTTTCTGACACATATTAAGGTAGTAGTGGGATTTTCCCAACAAATTTTGGGCAGCTGCTTGAGTGTTTCACAATGTAGTCATCAATGAATATTTCCCTCCTTGACCTTCAGTCTCCCAGCTCTTTACAGATTTTTGTAAGTCCAACATTAGATGTATGTTAAGCTCCTTCATTTCTGTAGTGCTTAGTATGGCTCTGTGTTCCTGGCAAGTCCCAGATTGATTCAGGGGATACTTACTGGCAGGGTGGTTGTATCAATATATGTGTCTCATGTTAGCTTAGTTATTTCAAATTGGTAGACTTGTTACTTTGAAAGAGCAGGAAATATGACTGTCAAAAATTATTAGAGTTATATTTTCAGCCTCTACCTAATTTTTAATTAAAACAAACAACCAAAACCATTAAAAAAAAGGACTTATTTGTTCAAGCTTGGTCATGTGGAGTACATGGAAGATTCCAGTAAAGCTAAATAATGATGAGCATAGACTCAATTTCCTAAAAGAAGGAAATCCTCCCAATAGAAGATGGATAGACAAAGAAATACATGGTCATTTTAAAACAACATACTTTTCTCTTAAGTAACACAATTGAGAAGCAAAAATAGTGGTTAAGAGTACACACTCTATAACCAGATGAACTAAGTTTGATTTTTGTCTTCATACTATACTACCAGTTTTTTAACCTTTGTTAATTTCTTCATTTGTAAACCAGGGTAAATAATAGTATTTACCTCATAGGTAAAAAATGAAAAGTATTTACAGGCATACCTCATTTTATCATAATTCACTTAATTTACTTCACAGATATTGCAATTTTTGCAAATCGAGGGTTTGTGGGCAACTCTGAGTCCAGCAAGTCTATGGTTGCCGTTTTTCCATCAGCATTTACTCACTTCATATCTCTGTGTCACATTTTAATAATTCTTGCAATATTTCAAAGTTTTAAATTATTATCTGTGATCAGTAATCTTTGATGTTACTATTGCAAAAAGATTACCACTCACTGCAGTCTCAGATTATGGTTGGCATTTTTTAGCAATAAATTATTTTTTAATTTAAGCTATGTACATTGTTTAGACATAATGCTATTGCACATTTAATAGACTACACTATACTATAAACATAACTTTTATATGCACTGGGAAATCAAAAAATTGATGTGACTGCTTTATTGCAACATTCGATTTATTGCAGTGGTCTAGAATCGAACCTGCAATATCTCCGAGGGATGCCTGTACATAGTGATGTACTGAAAATAGTACTTGGGGCACAGTAAGAGCACAATAAGTTTTAGGCAAAAACTAGAATTTTAGTTAATATCTTTTTCAATCCGCAATCTAAAGTTTTCTTTAACTTACTCATGACAAATGCAATTATGAAACTATTGCAGTAACGTGTGACCTTTTATGTTTTTTGGTGTTTTTCTTTTTCTTTTTCTTTTTTTTTTTGTTGTTGTTGTTTTTGAAATGCTCAATACTTAGGGTAGATCTTGCTTTAGACGTTTAGAACAGATAATACATTCTAATTTATATGAAGAATACGAGGGTTTCCTGTGACACTTCTGCTTGGTTAAACTGCAGCCCCCCTACCACACCTCTGCTGGATTCATGTATCATTAGAAATTAAATACATTCTAGATAGCTGGAAACTTTTTGCCAAGAGATAGCTGGGGACCTAGTAAAAATCCACAAGATGCATCTCAATCACACAAACCTCTGACATTTTGAATATGTCATTAGCTATTCTAGGACTTAGATATTTTTCTCTTTTTTTCACTTGCATTGCCTGATGTTCAAGCAGGAGAGAAAACACAAATGCAAAAAATGTAACTGAGGTGACTTTCATATCCCTTCTAGGCTTGGCTAAATTTAAACTTTCATGGACAGTGCAAAATGCATCACAGTCTAGCACTCTGGTGGCTGACGCATATTTTCCACTTTTATCTTAAAATATGTCATAATTTCAAAAATGAAAATGGAAAATGCATATCCTAGAATAAAAAAGGACACTATTTCACAATAATCTTATTTGACTTCATAAACTATTTAAGCAAGAATTGTTTGGCAGAGGACAAAGCAGTGAATTGTGAGGATGAACTTGAGATATGTCCTGATTCTACCATAATTACCTCCCAAAGGCTGGACCTCCAAATTTCATCACATTTGAGGTTTAGAGTGTCAACATAGGAATTTTGAGGACACTGACATTCAGTCCATGGCATGCCTGTGTGTGTATGAATTAGCATATGAAAATATATAAAAGCCTCTAAGAAGGTGATAAAGGTACTAAATCAGAGTTCATATATTTGTAATTTGGACCTCAATGTAGACCTTGAGTGTTATGGACCAAATGTATGTGTGCCCTCAAAATTCCTATGTTGAAACCCTAATCCTGAGTTAGGGTTAGATTAATTTATAAATCCTCATGGTGGGATTAATGCACTTACAAAAACAGGAGGAGAAAGGGAATCTCTTTTTGTTCTCCACCATATGAGGACACAGCAATAAGATAACTTTGTGCAAACTAGGAAGAGAGATGTCACCGGATTCTGACCATGCAGGCACCTTGATCTCGGACTTCCCAGCCTCCAGACTGTGACAAATACAATACTGTTGTTTCAGCCACTGGGCCTGTGGTATTCAGCCCAAACTAAGCCATCGAGTAATAATAAACACATAAGAATCTTAAATCAGACCTAAAACATTTGCCATATAACCTGATACCGGTCTTCTTTATAAGGCTCATCTTGGCCACATTTCATAACGTATTTTTAAAGAAATTTGGGAATCACCTTTTAAATTACGTTCAAAGATTGTATTTTTACATTTTATATTTTCTTAAAATGTGATCAGTTAGTAACTTTTCTTCTCTTTCCATGAATCTTGAAAGAGGTTTATGAAATAGCATTTTTATGACTTATTTTTGTTGAGTTCATTATCTAACATTATTATTTTAAAGAATTTATGTTACCTTATCCATTTTTAGAGTTAGTGTTTTTTTTTAACTATTTTATATTGGAGTATAGTTGATTAACAATGTTGTGTTAGTTTTGATGTTTAATATATACTTTTTTCCCTTTGGTACAACCATTTTCTCCAAGCAAATAGCACGTTTTACAGGAACACTAGTGAGCTTTTCCAGTTTCGGTTAGAGAAATCAAAGAAGCATAAAAAGAGGCTTATCAAGAAAGAGCACAGAATAAACATAAGCCTATGAGGAGACTTGACAAAATGGGAGATAATCAGTAGCACACTGCCCATGGATTATTTTAATATTCTTGGCTGTGTCTGTGCTTATAGAAGCTGAATTATTCTCAAAAACTAATTTTGATCTAATGTTGCAGAGAATATTTCATTCACTGAGAATTGTGATTCTTTCCTTCGGCTCTGGGTTGAATGCTTCTGGAATGCAAAGCGAGAATTCACAAAACTGACATTTCTGTTCTATTAGTGTTTAATTATTGAGTATAATTTCGCAAAAGGAGGCAAACACTATTCTGAGAATGATACTGGTGTTTAGGGGAAAAAAAGAGATAATTTATCTTTTCAATGAACTTTTTCTAAAAGCAATTCTATCTGTAGAAGCCGTAGTTTGTGCCAGTTCATCACATGGTTTAGTTGGAAATCTTTACCATGGTCTGTGTCCCTTAGTCTTCACAGGGAACACTACAATTAGTTATTAAATCATATCCTATGCATTTAGGTTACCACAGAAATTGATTTTTTGAGGTGAGTTCATGTTTCTATCAATAATAATATCTTTGACTGTTTTCTTGGAGAAATGTAGCCATTATGGTATTGATAGCATTACTGTTAGGTTTGTCATTCATAATTAATGACCCAAATTAAGCTTTCTAGAAAAATAATGTGTTTCCTGATTTTGAGATAAAAAGTAATTTCACAACCATCATCAATTCTGTAATAAAACTCTTAAAAGAATTAAAATATAAAATTGAAACATCACGAGCTTCTTAAAATGTCTATCCCTTCATAATAAGACTAAACATGTATATGTATAGCTGACTCACTTTTTTATAAAGCAGAAACTAACACACTATTGTAAAGCAATTGTACTCCAATAAAGATGTTTTAAAAAAAAAGAGTAAACAGTAAAATAGTCATTTAATCATTTCAAGGGCATGTTCACTTGAAGTAACATAACATAAAATAAAGTACTATGTATTTAAATGCCATCATTATTCAGATATGTACATTTACACACATGCAGATACATATATTGGTATGCACATGTATATATAATACAGAATTTTAATTAAGAAAATATTAAGGAAAGACTATGACCATTGACTTCTGCTTCTAAGTACTTCATCACCACCCCCCTTCCCTTACTTCTGCCCTATTATTGCTACTTCTTCAGTGTTCATTAGCGTCTACCATGGAAGGATAAGAAACAGATACATATAAGGTTCAATGTGTCCTATTTGCAAGCACAAAGTATAGTAATTAATGGGAAAATGGGAATGGTCTAATGGGAAAAATGAACCATTTATATATATGTGTGTGTGTATACACACACACACGTGTGTGTGTATATATATATATATATATATATATATATAATATTTCTTTTTGTAAATAATCCACCTTGCATCAAAATGAGCAATTCAAGTGACTGAAAATAAGCTCTTTTGATAAGGTATAGATAAATAATAGAATATATTAACTATAAGTCAGCATTTAATAGCAGTGAGGTAGCTCTATATGATCATGTGTGAAAGTTAACAGTCTTTCATATCACAGCCACTGTGTTACCTGTTCTGCCTCCTTGTAGCAATAAGTCAAAAAGATGCCTACTCTAAATATATCTGGGCACTCCTAGGATCTAAGCACTAATGTTTAGTCTCCATGGTTGAGATAAACAGAAATATAGTGTTTTTAATCAGTATTGTAGAAGCGCCCTTACAAAAATCCCTTTAAATCACTGGATAGTTAGACAACCATTTCCATTTCCATTGTAAAGTATGGCTTTTGGTGTTCATCTGGTGCTAATTATTTATGACCAGAAGGCCACTCCTTAATATTTATGCCGGGGGTGGTGGTGGTGGTGTGATGAATTGGGAGATTGGGATTGACATATATACACTAATATGTATAAAATGGATAACTAATAAGAACCTGCTGTATAAAAAAAATAAATTAAATTAAATTAAAAAAAAATTTATGCTGACACATTTTGCCCTGAAACTGAGGATGTGGTCCTTTAGATTTGTTAAGTTTATTAATGCTAATTGTATGTCATTGTTGTGACATAATATTTTTTAACAAATCAGATATGAATTTGAAAAGGAAGAAAGGTGCTGTAAGGATATTTAGATATTCACTGTCCTTGGACAGGTCTGTATTCAAAGGCTTCAGTTCTATATCAAATGTTCAGGAAAGAAATTGCTATTTAAATTGTTTTAAAGTATTTAAAATATTTAAAATACACACATGAAAATATTTTAAATAGACACATGAAAATTTTAATGATCTATTTTTTAACCACCTTTTAAGTTAGAATTAGAAGGATTTTGGTTTTTTTGATTGCTTTACTAAAGTTTTATAAGAGCTGTGGTTGTATAATAAAAATAACACTGAATTGAGAGTGAAGAGAAATCTGTCCACTGACTTTTATTAATCATATTTCCTTTCTGAAATTCACCTTCCTCCTCTTTAAAATAGTTACATTGGATTAAATGATCCCCCGGAATATTTATATAAATGGGTATCATGGTAATTGGAAAATGTCCAATTCTTTCATTTGCACCTGTACTCAGAATGTTTTGGAGATTGCTAAAGCTTTAGGAGACTAAGAAATACCTTTGAAACATACCTGAGTCTTTATCAACAGTGGGAGCTTTTGAAGAGCAAAAAATTGTTATATCCAGCCTCCAGAGTTTTGTTTGTTTTGTTGATTTTTATTTAACTTTTGTCCTTGCAAATACTGCAGTAAGACACCAGCATTATACAGCTATTGTGATTCCCTGATGAACTATTAAAGAAATTCAACTAGTGAGCTAACAAAATTTAAATGACACAGTAACTTCATTTAAAACTAGAAATTACATCACTCCTGAAAATTAGTCTGAGTTACCATTTTCTGAAGGGTTTCTATTGAACTTTAACTGCCTCTTTTAGTGTAATGTACATTAATTCAAATAATTTAGAACCAATATATTCTTCTGCAGTTTGGAATATCATATAGGATTATCAATGAG